>NC_056761.1:18345000-18637500 GCF_018687715.1 Carya illinoinensis
TAGCATAGACGATCAAGCATAGTTCGGAACTAGGTTACATCGTTTTTCTAGAATAAATAAAATTTAGCCCATGCTAGAAAGGGAATTCAATATAAACAAATTCACCATAATTGTTCTGAGAATATTGGAAGAAAATAAACGCTGAAAAATACTCCTCACAGCCACAACTTGTCTTCAAAAACTCAAGGAAATGTTTCAATGCTTTTCTCCCCTCTGTGCTCGTGTATGATTCCAACGTACGTGCAATATATGGAATTCCCCCACCCAAAACAGATGATTTGAATCCTTCTAACTATGTTTTTCTGTTCCAAAAGTGTTATCCAGTCCAAAGGTACGGCCAAATAGTGAAAAATCCCTTTTATATGCTCTGACGGCGGAAAACCATAGATCTGGAAAAATACGGTATTAGCTCGAGCGATGTGTCGAGCGAGCATCGAGCGTTCGACTCTGCCTAAATTCGCTCGAGCGGCTTGTCGAGTGCACATCGAGTGTTCAACTTTGCCTGACTTCGCTCGAGCAGCCAAAAGCCTCCGCTCGAACGATCTTTGTTTTCCCACAACCTGCTCGAGCTCACTATCGAGAGGCATTCGAGCGTTTGAATCTGCCTGAATTCACTCGAGCGGCCAAAAGCCTCCGCTCGAGCGATCTTGTAAATCTGCAATATGAAATTTTGCAAGTCATCAATGGGAGATCTCTTGATTCAACAGATGAGGTACATGAGGGTGCAATATTATTTTTCCAGCTGCTCCTTTCGGTGTCGCCTGTTGAGAGGGACTCGATAGATCTAGATTCGCTAACACCAATAGTTCCTAATGCCGAGAATGAGGCTTTGTGTGCTATCCCGTCTATGGATAAGGTCAAGAGTTCTTTATGGTCTATTCTTGCAAATTTTAGCCCAAGCCCAGATAGATTTTCTGTTAGTTTTTTCATGAAGGCTTGGGATATTATGAAAGATGACCTTTTGGAGATGGCTAATGATTTGTCTACAGGGCAACCGGTTTCTACTTTCTTTGGGGTTACAAATTTGGTTTTGATTCCGAAAGTGGATGAGCCCATGAATTGGTAAAAGGCATTAATAGGAAAGTGAGATGTGGAAATGTAATGCTGAAAATTGGTATGACTAAAGCTTATGATCGAGTTAACTGGAGCTTTATACTAGAAATTCTACGTCGATTACTATTTTCTGATAATTGGCAAAATATGGTCTTTAATGGTGTTTCGTCCCCTTTTTTCTTGGTGATGCTCAATGGGTCCACTAAAAGTTTTTTCAAGGCTTTGCATGGATTATGGCAAGGTGGCCCTCTTTCCCTTTAGATATTTATTTTGTTTGAAGAGGTTCTTTCTCTGATGCTTAGTAAAGCGTTCAATTTGGGTCGTGTTAAGCTTTTCCACCCTTGTGGAGGAGCTTTGATTTTTCATTTGCTTTATGCGGATAATATTCTAATTTTTGCTAATGGTAGGAAGTCTTCTATTTGAAATCTTATGGCTGTATTGCATCGGTATGAATTGATATCTAGTCAGACGATGAATCCAAGTAAGTCCTCAATGTTTTTTTTCCTCTTCTGTTTAAGCTGACCATAATAATGGTTTGAAGATGATTTCAAGTTTTGAGGAAGGTAGATGGCCTTGCACGTATTTGGGTGTTCCTTTATTTGTGAGTGGCATGACAATCTAAATGTTTGATTCATTCTTGGCCAAAGTTCAAAAGAAGTTGGTTGGGTGGAAAAGTAAGATTCTATCCTTTGGAGGTAAAATAGTGCTAATCAAACATGTTTTGGATAATATACCTATTCACATGCTCTTTGCTTGAATTTACCTAAAGGAGTGTTGTCGAAGCTTAAGAAAATGTTTTTAGATTTTCTCTGGAGATCTTTGATAGAGAATAGAAAAAGAAAGTGGATTTCATGGAGGAAAATTTGTTTGCCAGTGGAAGAGGGTGAACTCAGTATTTGGGATCTTCATGAGGTCCAAGAATCCTTACTTATGAAATTTGCTTGGAAGTTAATTAAAGGTAGTTCCATGTGGTCGAATTTTTTTACTACCAAATATATTGGAAACTCTCATCTCTATTTTGTGATGCAGCTAAGGAAAGGGTCTTGTTTTTGGAATGGTATCATGGATCTAATGCCAAAGGTTCTAGATAATTTGAAGTGGATTATTCGGGGAGGCCATTCTAAGTTTTGGTTGGACAACTGGTTCGAAGATGGGCCGTTGATTGCTTCTATACCTGTAACAGGAAATGTTAATTTGAAGATGGCGAAAGGCTTTACTGCTACTGGGTTGAATTTGCACATGTTGCCAGAACTGGTTTCGAATGATATTTCTAGGAAGATATGTGAATCTCGTATCAAGTTACGGTAAGGCTGGGATATATGTGTGTGAAAGCCATCCATTGATGGAGATTTTACCACCAAGTGTGCTTGGCAAGTACTTCGTCAATGCCGTGATCTATGTTTATGGAAGACACAACTTTGAAAGAATTGGCCACCAAAGCAAATGTCATTCTTTTTGTTTGGTGAGCTAAGAGGAGAGCAATTCCGGCAGATGATGGACTCTTTCCATCATTTTATGTGAGGGCGGAGGAGATGAAAAAGTTTGAAAAGTTTTTTGCAAATGCCTTGGCATAAGAGTTTCACATATTCGGAATTGGGAGGGGATGATGAGTTTTTGGTGGCAACGAGCATCAATGTCTTCACAAGTTGGGTGGCTTTGGGGGGTTCTTCCTATTGTCATCTCATAGTAGTTATGGAGAGCAAGGTCTGCAACCAGAATGGAAGGTATAAAATTCACTCCTGATGATGTTATTCGTTGTGTTAAAATTTTAGTTAGACATATCTTGAGCACAATCAAAAAATTTCGATGTTTGGGTGAACATGATTGGATAGTAACGGAGATGTTAGCTTGCCTGATTATTCCTATTGCTATAAGGAGAATAAAATTAATTGCATGGAAATCGCCAGAGAGAGAGAGGGTAAAGTTGAATGTGGATGGAGGCTCTCGCTGTAACCCAGGTGAGTCAAGAGGGGGTGGTATTATTCAGGATTCTAAAGGTGATGTAATGGTGGGATTTGCTCATTCTTATGGTCATGTTATTGACACCATCGCCAAATGTAGAGCTCTTCTTGATGAGCTTTGGTTGTGTAGGCTATTGGGTTTGAGGGATTTATTGGTAGAGTCGGATTCAGCTATTATAGTTGGTTGGCTGGCATCGGAGTGTGCAGATTTTGGTTTCTTTTATGATTTTTGGGAGGAAGTTAAAGATATTGTTAGTGAGTTAGATGTTCGTTTTCGCCATATTTTTAGAGAAGGTCATATGATGGTAGATTTTTTGGCAAAGCAAGGGACCCAAAGTTTTAATTCAGATTTTTGTGACATTACCTCCTTACAATGCCCTATTTGAGGAATCATTCGCATGGACAAGCTTGACATTCCTTATCTTAGACGCTAATGGTTTGTTTTTTGGTTTGGTGGTTTGTTTTACCTTAGGATTTTTTTGGCACCTGAGATTTGTTTTTTATATATTATTTTGTAAATTCTCAGGTGCTTTAGATTGTTTCCAGGGTATTTCTCTGCCATAAGTTATGGTTTTGTAATAAAATTAACAAGGGGTCACTATTGGATATGTGATCTCGACTCTTATCTTAAAAAAGAAAAAAAAGTGTATCTCTTGTTCTAAATTGTTACACGCTCCAATTGTTTGACATAATGCACAAAAGGGACTACTCTCTTTGTAATGTCTTGTTTTCGGAGGTTCAGAGAGTTAATTCTTATAACCTGATAAGTACTTCAATAATTTCTATCATATCTTTCATATCCAAAATATATTTGCAAAGACTCCAAAATTAAACATAAATTCTTCTAATATAATTAACTGCACATATCAATCCATCAATTCCTCAATACAATAATCCAAATAAAATAAATTAATTTCTCCACATCTCTGTTAACATAGTGAACCAAAATAATACTTAAGTCTTCATAACCATCTAAACATACTAAAATCAAATTACTTAATAAATAAATCTTCCAACAGCACTAGTACTCCAACGTACTGAACCACTACTCTTAATTATTACTACCACATACTCTATTACTGTTCCTTAGCTGTATCCTCAAAGTCATCTGAAAAATATTATGGAGATAAAAGGGTGAGTTATCAACAACTATGTAGGCAAATAAACTATACTAGTATGCAAATATAAGCATTTACAAAGTTTGGATTGCATAGCAAAACTTTTACTTTCAAAATGCAAAAAATAAAACATATTACAAAATAGCAGAGCAAAGTTTTCAAAATAGCTTTCTTATTCCAAAATCCTTTGGCATATCGTAAATTGAAACATTGTCTTCATATTTCATCGGGGCATCATATCGGGACAGATACCATGTTTAACACCCGTGGTTGGTTTGTGCCACATTATACCTATGGTGAGGTCGTATTCTATGTTTCACCCCCTTGGTAGGCTTGTGCCACATTATACCCGCGGTGATGCCGTATGCCACTATTATATCCATGGTGGAGCCGTATACCACTATTATACCCATGGCGGGCCTTAACAGAAATAGAACATACATATAATCGAAAACAGATCACATTCAGATGCAAACTCATAAACCCATGCCAAAGTTTTTCAGCTTACATATCATATTAAGTAGTTTCAGATCATTTTATGTATTCAACAGAACAAAATCAAAGTATCTTCATCTTAACCACATCAAAACATTAAGAACCTCATTTTCACTCTTTTTACATAGTTCATAAACAATGTGCAAAAGTAAGCTCATGTTTATACCAATTATGACAAAAATACTTTCTCCTTTATACAGACTTCATGAGTAATACCGAAACAAATAATTGAGATTGTTTTTCAGATTTCTTTTTATAAAAAAAAAAAACAAAAATGCATATTTTCAGAAGTCAACCTCTTTTCATTTTCCTTTTATGCAAATTCTAATATCGAAACCCCGCTTACATGTACTTCTTAATTTTTCATAATTTCCTCACGACACTGTCAAATGAATATTAGTCCTCACCTATAAAAAGAAATTCATGTAATTTGAGTAAATCTCAAATTGAATAGATACCCCATATTTATACTTGAATTACCTATCTTATTCCTCAAGGCCTAAAATTCTCTTAACTCTAAAATACCATCACCTTCTAATTTTCTTCAACATCCACAAAATCGAAAATCACAATTTAATACTACTAACATATAATGTAGTAGGGAAAATGTAAATCTCTTAAACAATAGTAGTTCAAAAATATCCTACATAATACTTATATTAAAATCAATGTAACTACTAATCAATACCTAATTTAAAACTCTCAAATATTTATCTCTATATATAATAGGCGTAAAGTGTTTAAAAAAAAAAAAGATTAAACTCTTACAATTTATTATGCAATCTAGAGTTATGGGACTCCAAAACTCGGCTAAGAAAGGCGGCCCACAGTTTTGAGATCAACGGAGGCCGAGCTCAACGTGAAGGCTGTGATGGAGGGACGTGGAGGCAACTTTTGGCATGCTCTGTTTTTGGGCAGCAAGAACAGAGGTGAAACCTGCAAGTGTTTGTCGTGCGTGGAGCTGGACAGTGGGCTTCGTGCGGTGGACGAACTCGGATTAGGCTTCCGAGAATGTGGAGGATGTGCAGTTTCCAACGGCGGCAGCGTTAGTGCGTGCAGGGATAACGCCGTAGAGTCTCTAGATGGCCTACGAAAATGCACTATTGCTTGGTTCTTCAACGTATGTGGAAGAGAGAGAAAAGAAAGGAATCGACGAAATTAAGGATTCATGTGCGGCAACGCTAATTGAGAGAGTTTTACATGCATAAAATGAGATATATATATATATACATAGGTGGTTGAAGCCTTAGGAAAAGAAGGAGAAAGAAATGTGCTTGGGAGACGTGCATGGGCGGAAGACACAACGTGCTTGGCGGTGGAAACTGGTCTGGCTTCATGGGCTTGGGTTTGAGCGTTGTTTGGGCTCTGATTCCACCTCTGAAAGAAAATATCTTATTATACCACGAATTTGTTTCCCAATCCAAAATAAATTCTATCTAATCCAAAAACATTCACTGATTTTAACTCACTTAGTAAGCTTAATAAAAAAATAACGTCCATATCCGCCAAAACAAAATATTTGAGCCCGTAGTCCATAAAAAAAAAATACTCATTAAATTTCAATTGGGCTTGTTGCTGGATCTGGATGTTACACTCTTTGATGGGAGCTCCTCTGTGACAATAGAGAGATGAGAGAAAAGGACAGAAAGGAAAGAAAGTTTCTACTCAGTTCTAGAATGAAATACACTGATTAGCATTTGGGTACCTATACCCTCACGCAAAACTACGGAAAGTAAGTAAAGGCGGCCCTCAAGTCCACTTAAGCCACTAAACATAAAAGGAAATGCGAACAGTTGGGTGTTTATAATTGGGAATAAATTAAAACTGAACTGATCATATGGTTGGGAATAAATTAATACAAACCGCAATCTCTAACTTAGTCTTTAAGGATTTGAAAAGAAAATTAATCATTAATTTTGCGGTAGATTTCTGAAGTACAAAGATCTATTCCTTAATTCTAGCCCGAGTCGTCCTTTTACTGCTTTTCCTCGATCCATTAATGTTTTCCGGCTTGATGAATATACAGTACATTGTAGCGGTAAAGCCACTTTTATGGATTTTTATGGGTTAAAAATGGTGGCTAGTTGAGCTTGCATTCACACTTGCTTCCGCCATCTTCCACTTGCTTCCGCTATCTTCCACCGCCACCTTTATGGGTCAAAAATGGTGGCTAGTTGACAACCTACATCAAGCTTGCGTTCACATTTGCTTCTGCCATCTTCCAGTTGCTTCCGCCATCTTCCACCTCCTTTAACTCCTATAAATACATGTTTTTGCTTTTAGAAACCTATCCCATTTTGAAAGAAAAATTTAGAGAAAGAGAGAGAGTTTTAGAGAGAAAAATAGTGAGGTTTCTCCTATATATTGTCTCTCCTTTTATAAGAAAGAGTGAGTTTTCTCCTTTTATAAGAGAGGGTATTGTCAATTGTGCTCTCCTTATTCAAGAGAGAAATTCTTGTAATCCTTTTGCTATAAGTGAAATTCTTCTACAATTGGAGTTCCTTATTATTTCTTTTATTCTTTCTCATTTCTACTTCAGTTGTAATTGTATGCCCCGTACCACAACCTCCTAACAGTGGTATCAGAGCATCAGGTTTATAGCCAGTTTTCGTGCTACAGTTAGATCCAGTTAGTGGAAAGGAGGCATCTTCAATAATGGCAACGAAGTACGAAATAGAGAAGTTCAATGGGAGTAATTTCTCATTGTGGAAAATGAGAATAAAAGCAATTTTGAGGAAAGATAATTGCTTGACGACAATTGGAGATAGGCCCGATGAGATTACTGACGACGGCAAGTGGAACGAGATGGATGGCAATGCTATTGCTAATCTGCACCTAGCACTAGCTGATGGAGTATTGTCAAGTGTGGCGGAGAAAAAGACAGCAAAAGAGATATGGGATACTCTGACAAAATTGTACGAGGCCAAATCACTACACAACAAAATTTTCTTGAGAAGAAAACTCTACACCCTTCGGATGATGGAGTCAACTATGGTGACAGACCACATCAACACCCTCAACACTTTATTTTCACAGCTCACAGCAATGGGGCATAACATAGAGACGGATGAACGTGCTGAAATTCTACTTCAAAGTCTACCTGATTCGTATGATCAACTCATCATCAACTTAACCAACAACATTGAAGTTCTAGTCTTCGATGATATTGCAGCTGCAGTTCTTGAAGAAGAAAGTCGGCGCAAAAGCAAAGAAGATAGACTAGGAGGCTCACAACAAGCCGAAGCTTTGGTAATGACGAGAGGGAGATCAACGGAACGTGGCCCCAGTGGGAGTCAAAATCAGAGTAGATCAAAATCCAGAAGTAAGAAGAATGTCAAGTGTCATCACTGTGGCAAGAAAGGGCACTACAAAAGGGAGTGTTGGCATCTCAAGAAGAACGAAGAAGCCAAAGCAAAAGGCCCTGAGTTGTCAAAAGCTCAAGGTTGTGTAGCAAGCACTTCAGATGATGGTGAAATTTTATACAGTGAGGCAACAACAGTTACTGAAGGTAGAAGAAGATTCGCTGATGTCTGGCTTATTGACTCAGGAGCAACATGGCATATGACTCCCCGGAGAGAATGGTTCCATCAATATGAACCTATCTCAGGAGGATCTGTGTTCATGGGAGATGATCATGCCTTGGAGATTGCTGGTATTGGTACCATCAAATTGAAGATGTGTGACGGTACAGTTCACACCATTCAGGAGGTACGACATGTGAAAGGCCTGAAGAAAAATCTATTGTCTTTAGGACAATTAGATAATAGTGGGTGTAAAACCCATATTCAAGATGGGATCATGAAAATAGTTAAAGGCGCGCTTGTAATGATGAAAGCGGAAAAGATAGCTGCAAATTTGTACATGCTTAAAGGAGAAACATAACAAGAAGGAGAAGCATCCACTGCGCTGGCAAGTTCGGCAGAAGAATTAACAATGATGTGGCACCGTAAGCTTGGCCACATGTCGGAACGAGGTTTGAAGATTCTTGCTGAACAAAAGCTTCTTCCAGGGCTCAAAAAGGTTTCATTACCCTTTTGTGAGCATTGTGTTACTAGTAAGCAGCACAGATTGAAATTCAGTAGTTCCTCTGCTAGAAGTAAAGTTATCTTAGAACTAATCCATTCTGATGTTTGGCAAGCACCAGTTTTGTCCCTAGGAGGAGCAAAATACTTTGTGTCATTTATTGACGATTACTCCAGGAGATGTTGGGTGTATCCAATAAAAAATAAAGCAGATGTATTTCCAGTTTTCAAAATATTCAAAGCGCGGGTTGAGCTTGAATCTGAAAAGAAGATCAAGTGTTTAAGGACAGACAATGGAGGAGAATATACTGGTATTGAATTTGATAGCTTCTGTCAACAAGAAGGTATCAAAAGGCAGCTCATGGTGGCATACACTCCACAACAAAATGGAGTAGCAGAGCGGATGAACAGAACCTTGTCAGAATGAACAAGAGCAATGTTGAGAACTGCAGGAATGACCAAGTCATTTTGGGCAGAAGCAGTCAAAACTGCCTGTTATGTGATCAATCAGTCACCATCAACCGCAATTGATCTGAAAACGCCGATGGAGATGTGGACTGATAAGCCAGCTGATTATTCTCACTTACATACATTTGGAAGTCCAGTTTATGTTATGTACAACGCCCAAGAAACATCAAAGCTAGATCTAAAATCTAGAAAATGTATTTTCTTAGGATATGCTGATGGAGTCAAGGGGTATCGCCTTTGGGATCCCACTGCCCGCAAGGTGCTAATCAGCAGGGATGTTGTATTTGTAGAAGATAAGGTACAAGAAAAAGAAAATGATAGCGCTTCAAAAGAGAAACCAGAGACTACTACAGTTCAAATTGAAGAAAGACAAGAATTAGAAGTTCCAGATTCTTCTGAAGCAATATCAGAGTACGAAGTACAAGAACAAGCTGAGTGTGCAATTCCACAAGTTCGACGGTCAACTCGAGAGAGAAGAAAACCAACTTGGCACTCAGAGTACATCATGGAGGGAAATGTCGCATACTGTCTACTAACAGAAAATGGAGAACCGTCAAATTTTCATGAGGCTACAAATAGCCAAGAAGATTCTCTGTGGATGGTTGTAATGCAAGAAGAAATTGAAGCTCTCCATAAAAACAAAACATGGGATCTTGTACCACTACCACAAGGAAGAAAGGCCATCGGAAACAAATGGATTTACAAGATCAAACGAAATGGCAATGATCAAGTGGAGCGGTATCGTGCTAGATTGGTGGTGAAAGGATTCGCTCAGAAAGAAGGCATAGACTTCAACGAAATATTCTCTCCTGTTGTTCGACTCTCAACGGTTCGAGCAGTTCTTGCGATGTGTGCTACATTTGACTTGTACTTAGAACAACTGGACGTGAAAACTGCATTTCTTCATGGAGAAATTGAAGAAGAAATTTACATGCTCCAACCAGAAGGTTTTGAAGAAAAAGAAAAAGAGAACTTGGTTTGCAGGTTGAACAAATCTCTATACGGTCTCAAACAGGCGCCGAGATGTTGGTATAAGAGATTTGATTCCTTTATCATGAGCCTTGGATACAACAGACATAGTTCAGATCCTTGTGTTTACTACAAGAGATTTGGTGATGGTAATTTCATTATTCTGTTGTTGTATGTTGACGACATGTTGGTAGCAGGCCCCAACAAAGATCGTATTACAGAATTAAAGGCACAGTTGGCTAGGGAGTTTGAAATGAAGGACTTGGGACCAGCAAACAAGATTCTAGGGATGCAAATTTACCAAGACAGAAATAATAGGAAGATATGGCTTTCTCAGAAAAATTATTTGAAGAAAATCTTGCGACGCTTCAACATGCAAGATTGTAAGCCAATTTCTACCCCTCTTCCTATTAATTTCAAGTTATCCTCAAGTATGAGTCCTAGCAATGAAGCAGAGAGGATGGAAATGTCTCGAGTACCGTATGCATCAGCAGTGGGTAGCTTAATGTTCGCTATGGTTTGTACAAGACCAGACATTGCACAATCAGTGGGAGTGGTTAGTCGATACATGGCGAATCCTGGTAAAGAGCATTGGAGTGCTGTAAAGAGGATCCTGAGATATGTCAAGGGTACCTCAAATGTCGCATTATGTTATGAAGGATCAGACTTTACTGTCAGAGGCTATGTTGATTCAGATTATGCAGGTGATCTTGACAAGAGCAAGTCCACATCAGGTTATGTGTTTACTCTTGCTGGAGGAGCTGTAAGCTGGGTTTCAAAATTGCAGTCTATCGTGGCTACTTCTACAACGGAGGCAGAATATGTCGCAGCTACACAAGCTAGCAAAGAGGCAATATGGTTGCAAATGCTACTGGAAGAGCTCGGACACGTACAAGAGAAGGTTGATTTATTTTGTGATAGTCAGAGCGCTTTGCATTTGGCAAAGAATCCAGCATTTCATTCAAGGACAAAGCACATACGAGTTCAGTATCACTTCGTTCGTGAGAAGGTGGAAGAAGGAAGTGTGGATATACAAAAAATCCATACAAAAGACAACCTAGCAGATATATTAACAAAGCCAATTAATAATGACAAGTTTATCTGGTGTCGATCCTCCTTAGGCCTAGCAGATATGTAAGCGGCATAGAGATGGAAAGTGTAGAAAAGATAGAAGGATTACAAAAGTGACTTTAAGTGGGAGATATGTAGCGGTAAAGCCAATTTTATGGACTTTTATGGGTCAAAAATGGTGGCTAGTTGAGCTTGCATTCACACTTGCTTCCGCCATCTTCCACTTGCTTCCGCCATCTTCCACTTGCTTCCGCTATCTTCCACCGCCACCTTTATGGGTCAAAAATGGTGGCTAGTTGACAACCTACATCAAGCTTGCGTTCACATTTGCTTCCGCCATCTTCCACCTCCTTTAACTCCTATAAATACATGTTTTTGCTTTCAGAAACCTATCCCATTTTGAAAGAAAAATTTAGAGAAAGAGAGAGAGTTTTAAAGAGAAAAATAGTGAGGTTTCTCCTATATATTGTCTCTCCTTTTATAAGAAAGAGTGAGTTTTCTCCTTTTATAAGAGAGGGTATTGTCAATTGTGCTCTCCTTATTCAAGAGAGAAATTCTTGTAATCCTTTTGCTATAAGTGAAATTCTTCTACAATTGGAGTTTCTTATTATTTCTTTTATTCTTTCTCATTTCTACTTCAGTTGTAATTGTATGCCCCGTACCACAACCTCCTAACATACATCAGTTTGCAAATTCTAGTTTCGTATTATACCAACCCTAAGTTAAACTCTATAGCTAGCCAGGATAGCTAGCTATTGTTATCGTTCGGAAACTGACTTCGATTATAAATACATGCATATTGCTTATGCTAATTATATTGATAAGGAAAGATATCAAAGAGATAGAACAAGTCCAAAACATGGAAGTCCAAGAAGATGGAGACCATTTCATAAGCTTGCAGTTGGCTGGTTTGGCTAGCGCCCAAATGGCTCTAAGAGCTGCAATTGATCTGAAAGTGTTCAGTATAATCGCAGATGCAAGGCCTGATGCTCATCTTTCTGCAGCAGAGATAACTTCAAAGATCCCTACAAAAGATCCAAGTTCTGCAGCATGCACTTTGGAGAGGATGCTAAGAGTTCTTGGTGCAAACTCCATCTTATCAATAGCTCGAAAGCCATTAGGAAATAATGGAGAACACGGATGCCATGAATGGACCTATGGCCTGACAAAGAAAAGCCGATGCTTAGTGAGTAGCAGTACCACCGACGAGGCAACTTTCTCAACTTCATTCATCTTACTTGTTACTGAAAGGGAGATGCTGGAGAGCCAACGTATGATCAAGGATGCGGTGCTTGATCCTAGAAGGTCGCCATTCTACAAGGCCTATGGAGTGAACTTTTATGACTACATGGGAGAGAAGCCAAGACTGAGACAATTGTTCAATGAGTTTCGAAGTTAGCTCCAAAGTAATTTTTGAGGATGTGTTTAAGTTTTACGGCGGCTGTTAAAACTTTGGAGGAAAATAAAATGAGAAACACAATACTTTGCTAAAGCAAGTATGAACTGCTTTTTATTCGAATTGTGTTAATAAGTGTCTTTACATGAGCTCCTTTTATACACATCTTAACAAAGTACAAAAGCTAGAAAGTAAGGAAAAGACCAAGTGCTTTTCTGTTACTGCTATACAAGGTTTCTTTTACACTTTACACTAATGCACTGAAACACAGAATCATCTTCACATTAAGGACAAGTTAAAGTTGTCTACTGCCTTGGTGTGCTTTCTGCTATGCAGACATTGCAGTGTGCAGGCTGTAATATCTTTTGATTTGATGCTGTTACTGTGCTTCATTAAGGTGGCTGCAGGACCTTTAGTTTGCTTTCTCAACTTTGAGACTCCCCCTAAAGATGGGCATAGATGTTTAAAATGCCCATCTTGGACAGTAAAAATTTGAATGGTGCACTTGCTAATGCCTTAGTAAAAATGTCAGCAAGCTGGAACTTTGAGGAAATATGCACGGGGTGAATGACCTTGGCTAACACCTTTTCTCTAACAAAATGGCAATCTAACTCAATGTGCTTGGTTCTTTCATGGAAAACAGGATTTCTTGTAATGTGAAAAGCTGACTGATTATCACAGTAAAGGATGGCAGGTTTGGTGTGTGTGATACCAAAATCTTTTAACAAAGAAATCACCCAAATCAATTCACAACTTGTTTGAGCCAAGGCTCGATACTCTGCCTCTACAGAGGAGCGTGATATGGTGGCCTGTTTCTTTGATTTCTAGCTGACCAATGAGTTTCCAAGAAAAACACAAAATCCAATCATGGATTTCCTTGTTTCTGGGCAAGTAGCCCAGTCTGAATCGCTATATGCCTTGATGTGGAGATCAGATTGGGAAGGGAGGAGAATACCTTGACCTATAGATCCTTTTACATACCTTAAAACTCGATGCGCAGCTTGCATATGAAATTCACTTGGTCTGTCCATAAATTGGCTCAATATGCTTACTGCATAACTGA
The DNA here is from genome assembly GCF_018687715.1 of Carya illinoinensis. Lineage (NCBI taxonomy): Eukaryota > Viridiplantae > Streptophyta > Magnoliopsida > Fagales > Juglandaceae > Carya > Carya illinoinensis. The sequence continues at coordinate 18,358,617 of NC_056761.1, forward strand.
TGTCAGGCCTTGTTATGGTGAGGTAAATCAGTCTGCCTATGAGCCTTCTGTAGCTTGTAGGATCTTTCAATAAGTCTGAGGGTGAGTGTGAGAGTTTGTGGTTCAACTCAATAGGTGTATTCGCAGGTTTGCACCCGAGGAGACCTGCAGAATCCAAGATTTCTAGGCTGTATTTTCTCTGACATAAATGAACTCCAGCAGTGGACCTTGCAATTTCTATGCCCAAGAAAAATTTGAGGGTTCCAAGGTCTTTGATTCTGAATTGAGAGTGCAGATATGCTTTGACTTGGTTGATGGCTTTGATGTTGGAACTGCCTATGATGATATCATCAACATAGACAAGTAATGCTATGAATCCTTCTTTAGTGCTTCGAGTAAAAAGGGAGTAATCAGACTTAGAATGTTGAAATCCAATAGAAATAAGGGATTCTGAAAATTTTGAGTGCCATTGCCTAGAAGCTTGCTTGAGTCCATAAAGAGATTTGTGGAGCTTGCAAACCATTTTTCCCTTTGCTGTAGACTCCCCCTTACTGTGATAACCAGGAGGCATTTCAATGTATATTTCTTGATCCAATGTTCCATGAAGGAAAGTATTATGGACATCTAATTGGGAGAGGTGCCAATTGAGGGCAGCAGCCAAGGCAAGGAAGATTCGGACAGTTGTAAGCTTGGCAACTGGACTAAAGGTTTCTTGATAATCAAACCCCTCTCTTTGGGTGTATCTCTTTGCCACTAATCGAGCTTTATGTCTCTCTATGGATCCATCAGATTTAAGCTTGATTTTATACACATATTTGCACCCTACTGCCTTCTTTCCTTCTGGCAGCTTAGTCAAAGTCCAGGTTCCATTGTCCTCTAAGGCTTTCAACTCAGCATTCATGGCATCTTGCTAATGTTTTGACTTGACAGCTTCTTGATAAGATTGAGGTTCTTGAAGAAGAGAGATTGAGAAAGCAAATGATTTGTATTTGGGAGATAGATTGGAATAGGTGAGATATTTGTGTAAAGGGTGTGAGATAGACTTGGTATGAGCTAGTTGGCAGTGATAGTCATGAAGGTAAGCAGGGGGGTTTCGTGATCTGTCAGATCTTCTAAGATGGACAGGTGAGGTGCTTGGAGAGGAAGGTGAGGAAGGGATATCTAGGTGCTGTTCAATGTTTGGTGAATGGGGATTAGTGTTGAGAGTTAGAGTTGAGGGATCAAGGCTTTGGTGTGTGAAGGTTGAGAGTGTTGGTTCTGGTATGGGAACTGGGAGAACCAGATTTTGAGTTGGAGCTATGGGTTCAACAACTTGTTTTTGAAATAGAAAAATTGATTCATAGAAGACTACATCCCTTGAGACAAGGCATGTATGATCCTGAAGGTCATAGACTTTATAGCCTTTAATTCCAGGAGGATAGCCTATGAATATACACTTTCTTGCTTAAGGGTCTAGTTTTCCTCTATTGTTCTTCACAGTAGAGACAAAACATAGGCATCCAAAGACTTTTAGGTGGGAATATGATGGAATGGATGAGAAGAAGGTCTCATATGGGGATTTGTTGTTAAGCACAGGGGTTGGGATTTTGTTAATGATATGTGCTGCTGTTAATACAACATCCCCCCAGAACTTTAATGGAAGGGATGCTTGAGAAAGAAGGGATCTAGTAGTGGAGAGGAGGTGTTGATGCTTTCTTTCTACTACCCCATTCTGTTGAGGGGTGTATATGCAAGTCTTTTAGTGTATGATGCCATGTGAGTTATAAAAGTCTATCATTTGAAATTCCAACCCATTATCAGATCTCACTTGTTTGATTTTAGCATTAAATTAAGTTTCACACATGTGAATGAAGTTTTGTAGAATGGTCCTGGTTTCTGATTTGAACTTCATTAGGTAGACCCAAGTTACTCGAGTTTTGTCATCCACTATGGTTAGGAAATATTGGTGACCTTGAATGGATGGTTGAGAATAGGGTCCCCATATATCACAGTGAATTAACTCAAGAGGAAAAGATGTAGAAATGGTGCTCAATGGGAATGACTTTCTTTTCTGTTTTGCTAAATGACAGATTGTGCATTGTATGTTGCCATTGCATTTTACATTTGAGTCATGAGATTGAATGATATTCATCCTTTGGTGAGGTACATGTCCTAATCTAAAATGCCACAAATCAAAATCTAGTGATTGGTTACAGCTTGAGTCTTCATTGTGAGGGAGGTGGATGTTTTGGTTTGTTGAGGTGCTTTGAACAGCATGGCATGAAGGGGTTTCAGGCTTGAGAAAATAGAGGCTGTTTGATACTTCAGCAAGACCAATCGTCATCCATGAAGATAGGTCCTGCATGAAGCAAAATTTTTGGAGAAAAATGAGACATATAGGGGAATCCTGGGTCAGCTTGCTAGCAGATATGAGGTTAAAGCTGAAACTAGGCACATATAGAACATCATTTAAAATGAGTTTGTCTGAGACTTTGCAGGTACCAATGTGTGTGACTTCAGCATAGGTTTTGTTTGGGAGGTGAACTCGAGTTGGTTTCTTAGAGGTGACATTAGTGAGTAATGAAATGAAGCAGACCATATGGTCTGTAGCCCCAGTGTCCAGGATCCAATGTGTGTGTGAGTTTTGATTGTGATTTGCAGAAGAATCAAGACATGTTTGTGGAGAAATTTCACTAATAGTTTGAGGGATTATACCTGCCATGTTGGAAGAGTGGTGAGTGAGTCTGGGCATTTGTGGAGGTTGAAAAGTCATTGCTGAGTGGGTTGATTGGTGAGTTTCTTTCCTTCAAGTTGAGCTGAGAAGTTTGAGCATTGACAAGAGTTGCAATTTGCTGAATTTGTGCTTCAGTCAAGGGAAGCTGTGGAGTCTTTGAGGTGCTGCTCTCATGTTCCTGAGTAGTAACTTGGTTCACTGAGAGATTTCCAGGTGAATATCCTTGCTTAGACTTGGTGAACTTGAAGTTGGGTGGGAATCCAACTAGTCGATAGCATTTCTCCTTTGTGTGGCCCATCTTCCCACAATGGTAACAAGTGACTTCTAACTTTTCTTTCTTCTTGTTCTGGCCATGATAAACAGCCAATACAGAGGACTCATTTAGAGGCAATGCAAAGGTCCTAGCTTGCCTTTGACTTTCTTCCTACAAAACCAAGGAAAAAACTCTGTCTAGTGAGGGTATAGGACTCATGAGGATGATTTGTCCTCGAATGGCATCATAGGTATCATTGAGTCCCATTAGGAACTTGAAAACTGTATCTGTTTGTTGAATTTCACCAACGGTATCCAATGTTTTGCAGGTGCATAGACCACATGAGCAGTGTGGCAAAGGCCTGTAGTTGTGTAGTTCTTCCCACACTGCATTGAGTTGTGTGAAGTAGTCACTCACAGGTTGTGTTCCTTGAGTAATGGATCCCAGTTGCTGCTGCAGCTGATATATGCGCACATTATCAGGTTGTGCAAATCTAGCCTTAAGTTTTTCCCAAACTTCTTTGGCTGAGCTGACATAAAGTACATTCGATGCAATTTCTTTTGAAATGGAATTCAAGATCCATGGAAGGATCAAGTTATTGCATCGAAGCCATGGCACATAAAGGGTGTTGTTGAGTTGAGGGGTCTCAATGGTCCCATCTAGAAAACTGAGTTTATTTTTGATTGAAATAGCTAGAGTGAATGATCGGTTCCAAGAAAGATAATTTGGTCCCGTGAGATGAGGTGTGACCACCACATTATTTGCATTGTCACTGTGGTGTAACAAAAATGGGCTATTAGGATCTTCAGATGGAGAATTGTGATGTGGTGCTGCCTCAGCCATAGGAGCAATGAATTACAGATGAAGTGAAGCAGAAAAAAGAGAGAGAAGATGATTGAATGATAAGGTGATAAGAGTAGCAGGTTCAGACCTGCTCTGATACCATGTTAAAACTTTGAAGGAAAATAAAATGAGAAACACAACACTTTGCTAAAGCAAGTGTGAACTGCTTTTTATTCGAATTGTGTTAATAAGTGTCTTTACATGAGCTCCTTTTATACACATCTTAACAAAGTACAAAAGCTAGAAAGTAAGGAAAAGACAAGTGCTTTTCTGTTACTGCTATACAAGGTTTCTTTTACACTTTACACTAATGCACTGAAACACATAATCATCTTCACATTAAGGACAAGTTAAAGTTGTCTACTGCCTTGGTGTGCTTTCTGCTATGCAGACATTGCAGTGTGCAGGCTGTAATATCTTTTGCTTTGATGTTGTTACTGTGCTTCATTAAGGTGGCTGCAGGACCTTTAGTTTGCTTTCTCAAATTTGAGAGCGGCTTCAAAGATTTGAAGGAGTTGATGGACGTGGGGGGCGGCATTGGAACCACTCTTGCAAAGATAACCTCTATGTATTCACAGGTTCGTGGATTGAACTTTGATCTGCCCCATGTAATTGCTGCTGCTCCCAAGCTCCCAGGTTAGGCCTTTGAGTTCTTACAAGTTGGTTTGTAAATACGTCACTTATTGCGGGACTCATTATCAGTTACTAAAAGATAAAAAATGCTATATATTTTTAGCTTGGTTGATCATGTGGAGTATGTACGTATGCGCTGTGTGTGCCCATAAGCGAATTTGAGACAGATTTTTTCTTGAACCAAAATACATAGGACTTGCGAAAGATATACAACATCATGTTGATCGTGGGTAATGATACAAACATTTTAGAGTAATTCTACATATAACTGTGGAGTGTGTAAACGTCGTGTAATCGCTTTAAAAAAAGTGAGATCCATAAATAAAAAATTTATTTTTTTATGTGGGTCTCATATTTTTTTTTTTCACTTTTTTCTATGTGATTATGCGACGATTACATAATTCACAGTTATAAATATCTTTTCTCAATATTTTATATCACTAGGGACAAAGAAACAATTAGCTAGCTCCTTCTCTCTAATTTCATATCAGTATGTAGGCGAGAACATGTATACTAGTCAATCTAAATATACATGAGAATTTTCTAATTAATACATGAACATGGTACTCATGTCTAATACAATTTTCTATGATATGTTCTATGATATGATACCAAGTATAAATTATTCATCGCGTGCCAGTTATTTGGTATGTTAATTTCTCGTTCAAAAGATCTAGCTAGTCACAACATTCACAGTTAATCATGTCTAGTACTTCTTACGTAAGCACGTACGATAATCAACTCGAAATATTATTCATTTAATTGTCTGCAGGTGTAAAGCACGTGGCTGGAGATATGTTCAAATCAATCCCAAATGTCCAAACAATTTTATTGAAGGTTTCCTTCTCATTCTGCTACGAATTCTTTTTTTTTCTTTTTTTTTAAGGTATCCTTTTATTCATGAATTCTTGGGGCCATATGGTAATTAATTCAAATTAGAGGGCAAGGCCGGACCCAGTATGCATGATGTCTTGGGAACTTGTAGTATGGTCTTTGAAACTGGAAGAATTAATAACGAAAACCAGGGATCCCAAAGCCGCAATTGAGGTACAAAAAATCATGTATATATAAATGAATAAATAAATAGGGAAAATGCATGAAATTTGAGTAGTATATATATACGTACATACGTGATCATAATATATATGAATTAAGTATATATAAATACTTCCCTATAATAATGCAAGATTGCAAAAATCTGTGCATTTTGATTTCTACGTGAGCAGTGGATACTCCACAACTGGGATGATGAGCATTGCAGGAAGTTGTTGATAAATTGCTGGGAAGCATTACCAAGAGATGGAAAGGTGATAATCGTGGAAATGGCAATCTGTGAAGCATTGGGAAACAATCTCGAGGCAACGGACGTTCTTATTCAAGACTACTTTATGATGCTCCTAATGAATGGAGGTAAAGAGCGAACACTGGCAGAATTCGAGGATCTGGGAAAAGCTTTAGGGTTTACTAAAATTAAGATCTTCCCAATGCCTCATTGGTCAATTCATGTTATAGAGTTTCATAAGTAATTAAGAGTACTCGTGTGTGAGTCTCAATCTGCCAGAATAAAACGAAATGGTTGAGAATAAAATTTAAAGCAATTGGAGAGCAAACAAAAACAAAAGGAAGACCTATTGTACCTTAATTTCGTGCTTTAATTTCTGTATAATAAAAATATAACTTTCCATTGCTTTGTATGTTTCTCCTTAGTTTAATTTATAACATATTTCTTCTTACACCATGGGGATGTTTCTTCTTCCTTTGTCCATCTCTAACAAGCTGAATCGAATGCTCAGAAAGATCTAGTGGGGATTTGATGAGGAGACCTCAAAAATACAATGGGTCAATTGGGACAAGATCAGCACTGAAAAGGGCTCAGGAGGCCTTAGCTTCAGAGATTTGAGGCTATTCAATTTAGCTTTACTTTCCAAACAAGGGTGGCGTATTATACAAAATCCATCCTCCCTGATGGCCAAGGTTCTTAAGCAGAAGTATTTTAGTAGAGTGGATTTCACAGAAGCATAGATGGGATCAAGGCCTTCCTTTGTATGGAGAAGTATCAAGGCTGGAGCAAATCTGTTAAAGAAGGGTCTCATGTGGAGGATTGGGAATGGATCCAAAGTGAATATATGGTCTGACATATGGTTACCTCATTCACATAATCACATGGTACTATCAACCCGAGATGAAGACCGTTGGTGTGAAAAAGTCAGTGACCTCATAGATCCCCAAAGACTGGAATGGGAAGACTCTCTTCTCCATGAATTATTCAACCAACACGAAGTTGAGAACATTAAAACCATACCTTTAAGTATAGGGGGAAGGGAAGACAGGTTGGTGTGGGAATTTACCAACAATGGCTTATACACAGTTAAGAGTGGATACAATTTCATTAAAGAGCTAGACAGAGAAATGGAAGGGGAGACATCAGATAGAAACAAGAATAAGCTGTTTTGGAAGGCCATCTGGAAATTGGATACAACTCCCCAAACAAAGATGTTCTTATGGCTAGCCTGCAATGAGGCCCTTCCCACCCAGGCCAATCTGAAAAAAAGAAAGATTGTGGAAGACAACACATGTTTGATATGTTTGCAGGAGGCAGAAACCTCAGGACATGCTCTATGGGGGTGTAGTGCAGCCAACGATGTGTGGAATCAAGGGGGAAAAAAGGTGCAAAAGATGTCTCATCACAGTGACTTCTTCTTCGATATCTGGTCCTTTATGGTAGCTTCCTTAGAACCATTAGACCTTTCGGAGATGGCCATTACTGCAAGAAGAATATGGACTAGAAGGAACGAGTTCATTCATGGAAAGGGTTTCACACATCCCACGTGTGTGTATCAACAGGCAAAAACAGAAATGACAGCCTATATGGAGGCACTCAAAGAACCAACAAATCCCAATGGCAATGCCCCAGCAAGGAACCTCACTTGGTCAAGACCTGATGCTGAAGGATCCAAAGTCAACTGGGACTCAGCTGTTAACTCAAGGGAAGGAAAAGTAGGCATAGGAGTTCTTGTCAGAGATCATCAAGGTTGGGTCATTGGAGCTCTTCGTGCAAACAGGCCCCTTAAAGGATCTCCCTTTGATGCTGAAGCATATGGTGTACTCTTAACAGCAGTCTTCTGTAGAGAGCTTGGCCTGAAAAGCATCTACTTGGAAGGGGATGCAAAACAAGTGGTGGACCTGTTGAAGATGCAAAACAAGCTGAACTGGAGCCTAGGTGGATGCCTCATTGGAGATGCAAGACAACTTCTCAATGACTACAGCCTCTGGTCTGTATCACATGTTCCTCGAGAGGCTAACTCAGCAGCTCACTATCTAGCGAGAGATGCACTGTCATGCTCTGAGGATCTTTATGATATAGAAGTGTGTCCATCATGTATCAGTACTATAGTTACCAAGGAAATGTTGTATACTCTCTAGCTTGGATTGTCTATTTCATGCTAACTTGGGTGTATTTGGTAACTGTTTTATTAATGAGATCAGGTTTTCTCTTCAAAAAAAAAAAAAAATTTATAACATATTTCTCTTTTGTTTTATATTAAATTTCTGTATATATAAGATGTCGATCGATCCATCTAGAATAATGAGACATCACTCAAGATATGTTTACGATAGTATAGGTAGGCTTAATGTTGCCCACAACATATTTAAAAAAGAAAAATGATTTAGTCATAAAGAAATTTTACAAAAATAAACTCATAAACTGAGATATCTTGATATGATAAGATTGTAAAGCTACTTATATTACAAAGTATATCTAAAGTATTATATGAAGCCATGTTAGTTTGTAAGTGTGCTTTTGTGAGATCTCTTTATAACTGTAATACTTTTTTTTTACAAATTTGTTGTCAATCATCTCGTTTTATTGCCAACGAGATCATGTAGATTGCAACGTAAACATAAGATACTTGATACTCTCTTTTCTTTTTTTGGGCTTCAACAGTAAGGAAACTGTACAAATTAGTTATATGCATTGTAACACCCTACTCCCCACAGTTATATGCTACAATACATATAAATTACTACTAATCTTGATTTAAAAATTTTTTTCTTTATTATGAAAGAAGTGCCATGTACAAAGATTTTATAAATAAAATTATTCTTTATAAAATATTGAGACCATAAGAGAGAGAGAGAGAGAGAGAGAGAGAGAGAGAATTTATTAAATTTATTGAAATTTGTGCTATAAAAATCATAACTTAAAATCTCTGTTCATAATCTAAGCCACTTTCACGCCTCTCTAGACAAAGTCTAGTCCCATAACTCTGCTTTCATAAATATTCTAACCTGTGGTGGTTTAAAAACATAAAATAACTAAAATGAGTAGAAAACTTAGTAACATTCATCATAACATAAACATACTTAATATAAAGTTTTTCATAAAACTTTTCATGCTGAGAATTAAAATCACGACTGTACATAAATATGCTGATGACATGCATGACTTGAAAATATTTTTAGTATATTGGTTGATCTGAATTATCTGACTTGTTTGACTAACCAACACACTTAACTCTATGTGCAAGGTTGTGCACTAGTCCGACATCTTGTGGCCACAAGGGGAACCACTGATATGATCTAATAAAATACTATGGTGGATCATGCTTGAGTCTGTGGCTTGCATATCCACCTTGACTCAATTGGTATTATGCATCTAAATGACCATTTGATTTATCTGTTCTTTCTCATACACTTTATATTATGAAAACTTACGTGTCTTAACGTGAGATGAATAATACAAACATAACTATAATGAGGAATGAAACATGATCATGAGTTATGATGAATGATGTTCTTGTAGACATCACAACATGTGTGATATATAAACATGTGTGATACATAAATATTCCTGATGCCAATGGCGCACCTAAGTACTTCATTGGAAAAGAGCCCTCCGAGAAAGAAATAATTCTCAAAGCACTCATTTTTGAGCACCCGTAAAATACTTAGGGAAGAAATAGATGACTTTTCTTTACTCACAACCTGACTAGACCAATCTTCATTTTGAGCAAAAACATCCCTGATAACATGAAGCATCCGAGTCGGATTTTTTCAGGCCCGATCCAGAACCTGGATAACAGGATTCCGGTTCAGGTTTTCAGTCCAAATTTGATCTGGGCCGAAACCCTCATTACAAAAACCGGGACAAATCTGGGTACGGTTATGAAATCCGGGTTCCAGGTTTAAAACCCAGTACCTAGGTTATATATATAAAACAACCCGATTAACTTCAACCCTACCTCTGTGACGCCCCCAAATCCCCACGTACGAACACGGAAAAATCGAGACGTCTGGATGATGACATCACGGGTCATCACCCTATCGACGTGTGCCAAGTGTGTGTATAAGCAACGAATGTGTACGAGAAAAACGCAGCGAAAAGCAAGTCAATAACTAAGTACCAAAATTTTTTTTCTTGTTTAATACAAAGCTGTTCAACACATACTTAAATAAATATTACAAAACACAAACATAAATTTAAACCAAATATAAAACATAACATCAGCATCCCGGCGGAGCCGCATGCTCGGGCTCAGCCTCCTCCTCCTCATCCTCGATCTCTGCACCAAAATCTACGGTACCAAAAATGCTGCTGCAAGTAAGTAAACTCCAAACACCACTAGATAAAAGTATATAAAACTCAAATAATATGCGTGAAAGAAAAACCAATGCACATGCGCCATAAAACCATAATTTTTCCACGTACGCCAAAAACCCATTTGGCCCACAAAAACATATCCTTAAAACCAAGTCTCGCCATTATCCCAGATAATGGCCCAAACCACCATTTTTCTAGAAAATGGATCAAAAGCCTCGAAAACCAAACATCGTCATTTTTCCAGAAAATGGCCCACATCCAAAAATCATAACAACAAACCGGTTATGCATGCACCATGATCTCCCCTAGGGATCATCCGCACACCCTGGCTCTGTGCCACACCGCAGGTAACGACTACGCATGTGACACCTAAATGAGCGATACCCAGACTCGCGCCCCGGGCGTACCTGGCTAGGCCATCCTCTAGTCCCCGCCACTCTAGGGACCACGGAGTCGACACGACAGCGTTACCGTATCGTGCGATCCTGTCGTCGCCCTGCGACAACCCAGGGGATGTCACTCAGTTTTATCCACTCCTGAGTGACCAGAGGAGCTCTACCGAGATAATAACCCATCCCGGCTTGGGCTCGTGAGACACACGCACCCAAAACCATTTACGCCAATAAAACGAGATTTTCTCGATTAAAACAATATGCACATAAACACAATATGCAACACACACCTCATGGCTCAAATAATCAAGCATACACAAACCAGCAAAACCAAGCACTCCGTCCTCAATCCATTCGACCCCCAAACTTCTCGGACTCAGTCCGAAATCAGCCAACCAACAACAATTAATTATTGAAAGAGAAAAATATATTTAAATCTAAAAGTAGGGTTTGGAAAATACTTACAGCGCTATATGGTATTTTTAGAAAACATGTGGCGTTGCAAACGGCGGAAGGAAAGCAACGTAACAGTGAAATTTCACTGTGGCCGTGGGTTGTAAAATACCCACTTTTGAATGGAGTTTGCCGTGGGTGGCGGCGAAAACGGCGGTTGATGGCTGGATTTCCCAAAATGAAAAGCTAGCTCGTGGGAGCTGTTCTGGTGACTATTAGAGGCCGGAAATGGGTGGGTTAGGACGACAAGGAGTCGGTGATGAAGTGGTGAAGAGGTGGTGGCCGGAGGTGGAGCGACGGCGGCGGATCGGAGCAAAATCCGTGAGGCTTGCTGGGCTTTTTTTGGCCAAACGGCGGCTCCGTTGGCGGTGAAAATTGGTGCGGTGGTTCACCGGAGGGAGGGGAAGATTTTGGTGGGGGTCATGTGCCGCACGGTGGCCGGCGGCGGTGGGTCTGGGCAGAAGAAATTTCAGGCGTGGGAGAGGAGAGAGAGAGAGAGAGAGAGAGAGAGAGAGAGAGAGAGAGAGAGAGAGAGAGAGAGAGAGAGAGAGACGAACGGGGGGGTTACACGCGGGAAGGGGAGGGGAGAAAAGGAAGGAAAAAGAAAAAGAAAAAAAAGAAAAAGAAAGAAAAGCGAAAAAAGAGAAAAAGGAAAAAAGGGAAAAGAAAAGATGGAGGGAAGAAATGAGGTCCAATCCTCACTCTGGAAACTAAAACAGATCCGCCGAAAACAACATTAGAAACCGTAAAACGACTAATTAAATTAAATACCACATCAAATAAATAAAAACCAATTAAAATAAATTAATTTAAAATAAATAAACTAATATATTAACTAAATTAAAAACAACCCTTCAGTGAAAATACACGTAAAAGTGGGTCATCACATCCTCCTCCCTTAAAAACAAATTTCGTCTTCGAAATTTGCAAGATCAACCACCAACTTAAAACAAGCCACATAAAATCACATAAACCAAATGCGACCAAGATTAAGAGACGTATCGTCTTTACTCAAACAAGTATGGGTATTGTTCCCTCATGTCCGCTACTCGCTCCCAAGAGAAGTCTTGAGCTAACGGATCTCCCCATGCCACCTTAACCAAAGGTATCGTCTTGGACCTCAACTGTTGTTCCTTCCAATCCATGATCTGCGACGGAACAACCTCATAAGTGAGATCCGGTTGCAACTGAATACTCTCTGGGTTGACAAAGCGTGGCTCTTGTAGTCCAAAGCTCTTCTTCAAGGACGATACGTGGAAGACATCATGAATATCCGCAAAATACTCTGGCAAAGCAACTCTATAGGCGACGGGCCCTACCTTCTCCAGAATCTGAAAAGGGCTGACATACCTCGGATCCAGTTTCCTCTTCTTACCAAAACGCTTAACACCTCTCGTGGGAGAGACTTTGAGGTAAACCCAATCACCTTCTTCAAAAGATAACTCTCTTCTCCTGGTATCAGCGTAGCTTTTCTGGCGACTTTGAGCTGCCGCCATTTTATCTCTGATGATCCAAACTTGGCTCTGCATCTCTTGAATTATTTCGGGTCCAATTATCCTACTCTCCCCGACTTCATCCCAACACAAGGGCGATCTGTACTTCCTCCCGTAAAGAGCTTCATAGGGAGCCATCTGAATGGTTGCATGGAAGCTGTTATTATATGCAAACTCTATGAGCAACAAATGGTTTTCCCAACTCCATTGAAATTCCATGACACACGCTCGCAACATGTCTTCAAGGGTCTGAATGGTGCGCTCCGATTGGCCGTCTGTCTGTGGGTGGTAAGCAGTATTGAACTTCAACTTAGTACCCAAAGCTGCCTGCAAACTCTTCCAGAACTGCGACGTGAACCTTGGGTCTCGATCCGACACTATACTCTTTGGTATGCCGTGCAGCCACAATATTTCTTTCACGTACAAGCATGTCAACTTACCCAAGGAATTGGTGTTATTAACAGGCAAGAAATGACCACTCTTCGTTAACCGGTCAACAATCACCCAAACAGAATTTTTCCCACTAGGCATTCTCGGCAAACCCACTACAAAGTCCTTCGTGATGTCATCCCATTTCCACTCAGGAATAGGGAAGGGTTGGAGCATACCTGCGGGTCTTTGATGCTCGGCCTTCACTTGACGGCATGTGTGGCATTTCTCAACATATAAGGCAATATCCCTCTTCATTCTATCCCACCAATAATTTTTCTTCAAGTCCCGATACATCTTTGTACTGCCGGGATGAACTGAATAAGGGGTCACATGAGCTTCTGCCATGATCCGCTCCTTCAATTTTGAATCTTTGGGGACCACTCTGCGATCTCGGAACTGAAGTATTCCATATTTATTCATGTTATAATGCAACGGCCCTCGAGATTTTCTGACTCTTTTTCTGATATTCAGCAGCTTCAGATCCTTCCTTTGAAGAGTCTTCAATTCTTCAAAATCAATTACCCGAATATCAAGAACTGAAGATAAAATCTCTTCTTGCTGCGAACTCTCAATAAGGAGCCTTCTCATCCCACAGAGCAAAGAATCCAATTCCGACAGCTCTGCTTCCTCTTCCAAGTGCAATTTTCGGCTCAAAGCATCAGCAACTATATTGGCCTTCCCCAGATGGTACTTGATCTCACACTGGTAGTCATTGATTAGCTCTAGCCATCGCCTCTGCCTCATGTTCAGATTTTTGTACGAAAACAAATGCTTCAAACTCTTGTGATCAGTGTATACCTCGCAAGCTTCCCAATACAAGAAGTGCCGCCAGATCTTGAGAGCAAAAACAATCGCAGCCAATTCTAAATCGTGCGTCGGATAATTCTTCTCATGGTCCTTTAGCTGACGAGATGCATAGGTAACAACCCGTCCTTCCTGCATAAGGACACAACCCAAACCAAACTTAGACGCATCACTGAAGACTACGAATGGCTTATGCGGTTCTGGAAGCGCTAACACTGGTGCCGTCGTCAACCTGTTCTTTAATTCTTGGAAGCTTCTCTCACACTTATCTGACCAAACAAATTCTGCATTCTTCCGATTCAAAGCTGTGAGAGGTCCGGATGGGCGAGCAAATCCCTCCACAAATCTTTGGTAATATCCGGCAAGCCCCAAGAAACTCCGGATCTCGCGCACTGTAGTTGGACGCTGCCATGACAAAATGGCTTCCACCTTACTAGGATCAATGGCCACTCCGACTCGGGAAATCACATGCCCAAGAAATCTAACTTCCTCCAACCAGAATTCACACTTGTTGAGCTTAGCGTACAACTGGTGTTCCCTCAATTTCCCAAGTACCAGATGAAGATGATACACATGCTCTTCAACATCTCGAGAATAAATCAGAATATCATCAATGAGTACTACCACAAAGGAATCCAGGTAAGGTCGAAATATTCGATTCATTAAATCCATAAAAGCAGCAGGGGCATTAGCTAGCCCAAACAGCATTACCTTAAATTCATAATGCCCATATCTCGACCTAAAAGCAGTTTTGGGCACATTCTTGTCTCTGATCCTCAGCTGGTAGTATCCCGACCTCAAATCAATCTTCGAGAACACAGCTGCTCTTTGAAGCTGATCAAATAAATCATCTATCCGTGGGAGAGGATATTTATTTTTGATGGTCACCTTATTTAATTCCTGATAATCGATACACATACGGAGGGTTCCATCTTTCTTTTTAACAAACAAAACTGGTGCACCCCACGACAACGTACTAGGTTGAATAAATCCCTTATCTACCAGCTCTTGCAACTGAGTCTTCAACTCTTTTAATCCAGCCGGTGCCATACGATAAGGAGCTTTATGTACAGGAGCCGCTCCAGGTTCCAAGTCTATAACAAACTCAATTTCTCAAATAGGGGGTAGTCCAGGCAAGTCATCCACAAACACATTGGGAAATTCTTCCACAACTGGAATGTTTACCAAAGACTTCTTCTCGGACGGCGTGGACACCATCTGGACTAAGAAGTCTTCCGCTCCCCATGCAATCTCTCTTCTTGCTTGAATTGCCGATATAATTACCGGCTTTTCTTTTAACTTAGTCCCCGCAAATTCCAAACAATCACCATCTGGAAGCTGAAAGGTAATTACCCGACTTCTGCAATTAATACTCGCAGAATATCGGTATAGCCAATCCATCCCGATGATGATATCAAAACCCAACAGCTTAAACACCACCAAATCAACATCCAAGAACCTTCCATCAAAATTTAACGAGCATCCCAACGCAACCTTGGAGCACCACACCATTTCACCATCGGGTAAAGCCACTACTAATGACTTTGGCAAAGGTTCCGTGACCAAAATACACAGCCGCGCAAACGTGGAAGATACAAATGACTGTGAAGCACCGGAATCAAACAAAGTGCAAGCATAAAACTCATACAAACGGACTCTCCCTGAACCAAACACATAACCCATGAAATCCAAAAAAAAACAAAGGAGAAACCAAATACACCAAAAATTAAATCCAACATAAAATTAAATTAAATTAATCCATACCTATAATTACTCCAGCATCATGGGTCGCTGGTGCCTCATCATCCACATCTCCGGGTGTGACAGCATAAACCCGGGCTTGCACTGCTTGCCTTGGATTTGTTCTTCCACCGCGTCTACCTCCACGGCTTCCTTGAACTGGTCTTGGACACTCTCGGGCAAAGTGACCCTGCTGGCCATAATTATAACATTGAGCCCCACCAGAAGGGCACTCACCCACATGGGCTCTATTACAAACTCCGCAAACAGGCACACGTCCTCCCATGCGAACACTTGAGGATGCTTGCGGTCGAGTTCCGGTTCGCTGAACAAATTTCTGAGGCTAACCCGAGCTGCTTCCTTCACCAAAAAAACTCCGCCTCTTATGCCCTGGAGGGGAGCCCATACTCAGATTATTCTCTCACTCCACAAGGGTGGCCACATCTACTAAGTCCCAAAAAGTGGATATCCGGTGACTGACCACCATACAGCGTATGTCAGGGCGTAGTCCCTCCTGAAAATGCTCAGCTCGCATCTCCTCTGTAGCGATGAGGTGGGGAGCAAACCGCCCAAGTTCAATAAATCTTCGGGCGTATTGTTCCACTGTCGTGCTCCCTTGAACCAAATTTGAGAACTCTCTTGCCCTTTGCTTCCTTACAGATGCGGGAAAGAAACGGTCCTTAAATTCTTTCTTGAAGCACTGCCAGGTCACAGCGGCGAAAGATCCCAATTCTGATTCAGCATCACTCTCTTGGTATCCCACCAATCAGAAGCGGTGCCTTGCAACAGATAGCTGGCGTAGACTACTTGTTGCACCTCGGTGCAACCACACACCTCAAAAGTTCTTTCCAAGTCCTTGATCCACTTTCCAGCCTGAAGTGGATCCTCTTCTCCAATGAAGTGTGGGGTCCTATGCGCCAGAAAGCGCTCATAGATGCATCAGGCTTGCACCATGCTACTAGATCCTCCCGGGTAAAGCCAAGGCCCTCCCTGATATGGCCAAGGACCTCCTGGTTGCGGCCAAAGTCCTCCTTGTTGCGGACAAGGCCCTCCTTGTGGCGGCCAGGGACCCCCTTGTTGTGGCCAAGGTCCTCCTGGTTGTGGCCAAGGCCCTGCCTACTGTGGCCTAAAATTTTGCTGCATAAACTCCGTCATCTGCCGTATTGCTTGGGCTATAGAGTCATCTCTTGATGTATTGTCCCGTGCCTCCTGAGTAGATTTCCTTGGTCTCACCATTTTTCCTGCCACCACAACCTTTGACCCCCTTTAAGAAAACAGAAACAAATAAAACCAACAACAAACAAAAATAAAAACCAAAGACTAACACCACAAAACAAGAAACAAAAAGAAACCAGCTTGCAAAAACATAACTAAATAAATAAAAACAAGCAAATAAGTTCAAAAAAATAAAACAAATAAAACAAATAAAACCAATCAAATAACAACTTTACTTAACATAATTTTTAAAACACAACCCTAAAAACATTCTGGTACTACCTATGGGATATGTGGTTTTACCCAGAGCCAAACCGCTCTGATACCACCTGTGACGCCCCCAAATCCCCACGCACGAACACAGGAAAATCGAGACGTCCAAATGATGACATCACGGGTCATCACCCTATCGACGTGTGCCAAGTGTGTGTATAAGCAACGAATGTGCACGAGAAAAACGCAGCGAAAAGCAAGTCAATAACTAAGTATCAGAATTTTTTTTCTTGTTTAATACAAAGCTATTCAACACATACTTAAATAAATATTACAAAACACAAACATAAATTTAAACCAAATACAAAACATAACATCAGCATCCCGGCAGAGCCGCATCCTCGGACTCAGCCTCCTCCTCCTCATCCTCGATCTCTGCACCAAAATCTACGGTACCAAAAAGAGAAAAAGGAAAAATGGAAAAGAAAAGATGGAGGGAAGAAATGAGGTCCAATCCTCACTCCGGAAACTAAAACAGATCCGCCGAAAACGACATTAGAAACCTTAAAACGACTAATTAAATTAAATACCGCATCAAATAAATAAAAACCAATTAAAATACATTAATTTAAAATAAGTAAACTAATATATTAACTAAATTAAAAACAACCCTTCAGTGAAAATACACGTAAAAGCGGATCATCACAACCTCTCTCTCTCTCTCTCTCTCTCTCTCTCTCTCTCTCTCTCTCTCTCTCTCTCTCCCCCGTAAGCCGCTTCTCTTCTCTGTCTAACTTTCCTCTCTCTTCTAAGTCCCAGCCAGAGCAGCAACTGCAGCACTGATTGACTCCTATTCCATGCTGCAACTGCCACTCAATCTCACTCCGGGCTCTACTCAGTTCCCGGTTGCCTTTCCCGTGGTCATGGCTCTGTGTCGGATTGGCTTCTTCAACGCATTGTTAATGCTTGTGTGGTCTTTGGGTTGGCCAGATCTACCATATTTTTTTGTATTTTTGAGGATCTGGACGAGTTTTACTCTTTAGATTAGAAGCCCCCAAACCTCTCTCTCTCTCTCTAAGAGGAAACCCTAGCCACTACATCATGCCTTTGCTGTCGTTTTCTCTTGCTGGACCACTGCAGTGTTAATGACTGTCATTGCTCTCTCGCTGAATGTTTGGATCATCACCTTTGACAAAAACTGCTGCTAGCCAATTTGGGTTTGTTTTCTTCTCTTTGTTGAATATATTTTGTTCTCTTTTTGTTGATTTGGATATGTTTCGATGAGAATGTTTAGTATTTTTATGGTTGAGATTTGGATTTTTGATTTTGTAGTTTGCTGGTTTTCAAATCCTATAGCCAGTGACCATATGAATCTGTAATGAACTTGTACTAAGGCAAAAAATTCAGGTAAATTTTGGGCCCATGTTATTATAACGCCTCATAGTTGAATTCTGGGTCTGTTTTGTTCTATGATCAATGCTAGGTATAAAGTATATGTTGTTATTTTGCTAGATCTGCTCTTTTTGGTTAAACATGGTTTTTATTTTTTGAGCATTTTTGTTTTGATTATTCTGTTTCTAGTATTTTGTTTCTTCTATACTTTCTCTAAAGAAGATAGTGTTTGTATGAGATTTTTATTTTTGTTTTTTCTACTATATGGCAGTGCTCTGCATCTTGTTTTGATATAGTTTCTTTCTATCGCTTTGTATAGTGTAAATGATATGTGCATTTAATCAATCATGTCTGTAATACATCTTTTTGTTTGGTAGATAAAGATTCCTATAATTGGTGGCATCTTGCCAACACAATTGTGTAGTTTTGATGTTTTAAGATATTGAAATACCCATTTATTTACTACTAGTTGTAAATATAAATAAGTTTTTATTCTAAGCTGACTTAGTAAACTCTCAAGCCTAATCTAACCTTACCTAGGTTTGGTTGGAAACCTCAATCCCTGGTAGCTCACAAAAGCTTGTGTGATTTGAGATGGCAAATGGAACGAACCAACTCATCATTCTTGTGTTGATGAGAGAAGGTTTCAAATGCTTTGGATAGTTTGGAGGTGAAAGCTTTTGTAATTTATCCTAAATTAAAAGAATGTTGGTTTGTCACATTCAACCCTTGGTGACTATGGCCAGACTTCATCCCTCATGTTAACGATTTGAAATGCAGTTAGTGTGCTTCTTGCTTCTAGTCGTATAATGAGAAATTGTGCTTTAGTTTGATTGTACAGATTTTGATATCTGATTGCTGCTTGAAGTAGCTCATGACAGAGAGAAGGAGTTGCTTCTTGAAATAACTGAGTTGCAATGGAGGTATTAACATCGATGCACCACATGCAGACTCAGTGATTAAATCACCCTTGACAGCTAACATTACCTGATCCTTTCTTTGTTACTTGTAGGCTTATATATGCTCAAGATGAGCTCCAAAAATTAAAAATAGAAAATGCTTAGGTTAATATATTACATAAATTTATCACATGCCTTAGTTTGTATACATTCTAACATGTCAGTTTCACGTATGATTCCATTATCTAGCTGGTGCGCTCGGGTGGATATATAACAAATTTTCAATTTCAAGAATAATGACAAGTTTAGGGGAAACAAACAGAGATACAATTACTAAGAGGTGTATCATTTACTACTACAGGTTTATATTATTGGTCATGTTATCTCTTCTTCTGAACTAACCATTAATTGTGTGATTTGTGCAGACTAAGGTTGATCTATTTGCTTCCCAGCCTAAGCCTACCATGGCTTCTTTAGTTTCTTCAGCAGTTGATCCTTTTGCTATCCTTGATCCCCATTAACCATTATTTGTAGCCTAGAATATTTTTATTGTATAATTTGTTGACATTATTTGCAGCTTAGAATATTTTTATTGTATTATTTGTTAACATTATTTCTTTTTGAATGTACATGCATATGTGCTATGGGAAATTACTATAGCTTGCAAAAAGACCATAGATATGTAATTTTCATGGGTCCTACAGTAAAACAGGACCATTAGATATGTAATTTTTATATATTGCAATTTTGTATTTTGTAATGTAATATATAAATACCAAATGATGTAATAAGTAGTTAATTGCATTATGTGTTGCATGCATTTTACATGATAAATATTGAATTTCTTTTCTTCATATGTATGATAAATTTTTGTTTCTAACTTTAGTTATTTTTTACATAAAATTTAGGTTTCCTTTTTGATATATTTTATTATTATGTACAATGTTCAACACGACTTGAACAAAATTTAATTATATTTTGCTTTATATATTAAAAGAAATTATGCTTTTCAATATTTTTTCTTCAAAAAATTGTTGTAGAATATAGGTTTTTAAAAAAAAAAAAATTATGCCTTCCAAGTTTTCAACATTATCTTTTTTCTTGAAAAAATTTAGTAATATATGTTTTTGTTTAAAAACAAAAAAACCGGGTTCATTCTGGAACCTAGATTTTCAGGTTGTAAAAACCTAGATTCATCCGGGTTTCGGCTTGGATTAAAACCCGGGCTGATCCGATCTGAAACCCACTCTGGATTTTAGATCTGGGTTCTGGGCTGGGTATACCCAAAAATTTGGTTTGTTACCCGTTTGAACACCCCTACACGAAGCGATGGCCCCACTATTAGCCATCAGCATACAATAAGTGAGATATAAGAGGAGCACCCTGGGATAAGAAAATGGAATAATCATCCCATTTCCAAACTTATGCTTTAACAATCTAGATAACATTTCTTCCACAAGAATAAACAAATAGGGAGATAAAAGGATCCCCCTACCATAAGCCACACCCACTGGGGAAGAAGCCTTTCATTGTGTCATTCATAACCACAAAGAACCACGGAGTAGAGATACATTGCCTTATCATCTTACAAACCCAAGGGGCAAAACCAAACTAGAGCATGACCTGTAATAGGAAATCCCAATCAACACTACCATACGCCTTCGCCATATCCACTTTAACTAGGACATTGCCACCACGAACCCACTTGTTCATCAAATGTATCATCTCTTGGGTCAGAGTAATATTCTCAAATATACTTCTTCCTTATATTGTTATGTTTCCTCCTTTAATGTTATGAGATGTTACGATTCCTTTTATATTGAATTATCATAATAAGCCAAGCCATCTAGACTATTAAGGCATCATGTAAGATATGTTTATATATGATATGTGACGCCCTCAAATCCCCACGCACGGACATAGGGAAATCGAGACGTCCAGATGATGACATCACGGGTCACCACCTTATCGACGAGTGCCAAGTGTGTGTATAAGCAACAAATGTGCAAAAAGAAACACGCAGCAGATAACGAGAGTCATATAACTAAGTACTAGAATTTTTCTTAGTTTAATACAAAGCTGTTCAAAACATACATAATAAAATATTACAAACTACAAATATTATACAAATCCAACAACAAGACATTAACTTCCACTTAGAACTCTAGCGGAGCCGTGTCTTCGGGCTCAGCCTCCTCCTCCTCTTCCTCGATCACTGCACCAAAATATACGGAATCAAAAATGGTGCCGCAGGTAAGTAAAATTCAAACACTACTAGATAAAAACATATAAAACTAAAACATTATGCATGAAAGAAAAGCCAATGCACATGACCCGTCAAACCATATTTTTTCCACACACGCCAAAAACCCGTTTGGCCCAAAAACATAAACATTAAAACCAGTCCTCGCCATTATCCCAAATAATGCCCAAATCAATAAACCACCATTTCCCAGAAAATGGATCACAAAGCCTCAACACATCCTCGCCATTTTCCCAGAAAATGGCCCATATCCGAAAACCATAAAACCAATCCAATTATGCATGCACCATGATCTCTCCTAGGGATCATCTGCACACTCTGGCTTTGTGCCACACCACAGGTAACAACTACGCGTGTGACACCTAAATGAGCGATGCCCAGACTCGCGCCCAGCGCGTCCCTGACCAGGCCATCCTCTAGTCCCTGCCACTCTAGGGACCACGGAGTCGACACAACAGTGTTACCGTATCGTGCGATCCGGTCGTAACCTTGCGACTACCCAGGGGATGTCACTCAGTATTATCCACTCCCGAGTGACCAAAGGAGCTCCACCGAGATAATAACCGATCCCGGCTTGGGCTTGTGAGACACACGCACCCGAAATTTCCTTTATGCCAACAAAACATGATTTTCTCAATTAAAACAAAATGCACATGCATGCACTATGTAAATGCAACCAAAATGCACAAATCAACCAACCGATCACAAAACAACAACCCAAGCAACTCCATCCTCAATCTATCTGACCCCCGAACTCCTCGGGCTCAGTCCGGAATCAACCAACCAACAGCAAATATTTACTGTAAGAGCAAAATATATTTAAATCTAAAATTAGAGTTTGGAAAATACTTACAGTGCTATACGGTATTTTTTGAAAGCTTGCGGCATTGCAAACGGCAGAGGAAAAGCAACGTAATAGTGTATTTTACACTGTGGCCGTGGGTAATAAATTACCCACTTTCGAACGGGGACAAGCCAAGGTGCGAAATTGATAGGAAAAGGTCTTGAGATATTTATGAAGTTAAGGGAAGTGAGTTTCGGCCGTGGGTGGCAGTGGAAATGGCAAAGGAACTGGAAAAAGGCCAAATCGGAGTTGAGCTCGTGGGAGCTGCTTCGGCAACGGATCAAGGCCGGAATTGGGTGGGTTAGGTCGGCAAGAGGTAGAGGAAGAAGCTGTGAAGAGATGGTGGCCGAAGGTAGTGCGACGGCGCCGGAATCGATGAAAATTCGTGTGGCTTGGAGGAGCTCGTGGCGGCTAACGGTGGCTCTGATGGAGGTGAAACTTGGTGGGGATGTTCACCGGTGGAAGGGGAAGAAAATTGGGAGGGTGGTGTGGGCCACGCCAGCGGTTGTTCTGAGCTGAGAAAGCAATCGGCGACAGAGAGGAAAAACAGGGTTGGTGCCATGACTTCCAGCAGTGCGTGGAGGCTAACGGCTGGTCGGATGACTCTGAAAATTGGTGGGGATGATCTCTGGTGGGAGGGGAAGATTTTGGTAGGGGTGTTGTACTAAACGGTGGCCGGACGGAGGCGCACTGGGCTGGCAAACAGGCGGCGACGGGAAGATAAAGAGAAGAGAGCTGCGCACGGGGAGAGAGAAAACGGGGAAGAAAAGAAGAAGAAAAAGAAAGAAAATAAAGAAAAGAAGAAAAAGAAAAGGAAAAGGGAAAAAAGAAAAAGAGAAAAGAAATGAAATGAGGTCGAATCCTCACTCCCGAAAACCAAAAACCGATCCGCCGAAAACGATTTTAAAAACTGTAGAATGACTAAAATAAATTAAACACAACATCAAATAAATTAAAAGCCAATTAAAATACATTAATTTAAAATAAATAAACCAATATATTAATTAAATTGAAAACAACCCTTCAGTAAAAATACACCTAAAAGCGGGTCATCAAATCCTCCCCCCTTAAAAACAAATCGTCCTCGAAATTTACAAGGTCACACACCAACTTGAAGCAAGCCACATAAAACCACTGAGATCAAGATTAAGAAACGTACCGTCATTTACTCAAACAAGTATGGGTACTGCTCCCTCATGTTCGCTACTCGCTCCCAAGAGAAATCTTGAGCTAACGGATCTCCCCATGCCACCTTAACCAAAGGTATCGTCTTGGACCTCAACTGTTGCTCTTTCCAATTCATGATCTGCGACGGAACAATCTCATAAGTAAGGTCCGGTTGCAACTGAATACTCTCTGGGTCGACAAAACGCAGCTCTTGTTGTCCAAAACTCTTCTTCAAGGATGATACATGGAAGACATCATGAATATACCCAAAATATTCTGGCAAAGCAACTCTATAAGCAACAGACCCTACCTTCTACAAAATCTGAAAAGGGCTGACATACCTCGGATCCAGTTTCCTCTTCTTACCAAAACGCTTAACTCCTTTCATGGGAGAGACTTTGAGATAAACCCAATCACCTTCTTCAAAAGATAACTCTCTCCTCCTGGTATCTGCGTACCTTTTCTGACGACTCTGAGCTGCCGCCATTTTATCCCTGATGATCTGAACTTGGCTTTGCATCTCTTGAATTATTTTAGGCCCAATTATCTTACTCTCCTCGACTTCATCCCAACACAAAGGCGATGTGCACTTCCTCCCTTAAAGAGCTTCATAGGGAGCCATCTGAATGGTCGCATGGAATCTATTATTATACGCAAATTCTATGAGCGGCAAGTGATTTTTCCAACTCCCTTGAAATTCCATGACACATGCTTGCAACATATCTTCAAGTGTCTGAATGGTGTGCTCTGATTGTCCGTCCGTCTGCGGGTGATATGCAGTACTGAACTTCAACTTAGTACCCAATGCTGCCTGTAAACTTTTCCAAAACTGAGACGTGAACCTTGGGTCCCGATCCGACACAATACTCTTCGGTATACCGTGCAATCTCACTATCTCCTTGACGTACAAGCGGGTCAACTTACCCAAGCAATCAGTGTTATTGACAGGCAAGAAATGAACACTCTTCGTTAACCGGTCGACACCCAAACAGAATTCTTCCCACTAGGAGTCCTCGGCAAACCCACTAAAAAATCCATCGTGATGTCATCCCATTTCCACTCAGGAATAGGGAGAGGTTGAAACATACCTGCGAGTCTTTGATGCTCGGCCTTAACTTGACGGCATGTGTGGCATTTCTCAACATAAAAGGCAATATCCCTCTTCATTCCATCCCACCAATAATTTTTCTTCAAGCCCCGATACGTCTTCGTACTGTCGGGATGAACTAAATAAGGGGCCGCATGAGCTTCTGCCATGATCCGCTTCTTGAATTCTGAATCTTTAGGGACCACCCTACGATCTTAGAACCGAAGAATTCCATCTTTATCCATACTGCAATGCATCGGCCCTTGAGATTTTCTGACTCTTTTTCTGATATCCAACAGCTTCGAATCCTTCCTTTGAAGAGTCTTCAATTCTTCAAAATCAGCCACTCGAATAGTAAGAATTGATGATAATATCTCCTCTTGCTGTGAACTTTCAATAATGAGTCTTCTTAGCCCGCAAAGCAAAGAATCCAATCCTGACGACTCGGCCTCATCTTCCAAGTGCAATTTTCAGCTCAAAACATCAGCAACTATATTTGCCTTCCCCGGATGATATTGATCTCACACTGGTAGTCACTGATTAACTCCAGCCATCGCCTCTGCCTCATGTTCAGATTCTTTTGGGAAAACAAGTGCTTCAAGCTCTTGTGATTGGTGTATACTTCGCAAGCTTCCCCATACAAAAAGTGCCGCCAGATCTTGAGAGCAAAGACAATCGCAGCCAATTCCAAATCGTGCGTCAGATAATTTTTCTCATGGTCCTTTAGCTGACGGGATGCATAAGCAACAACCCGTCCCTCCTGCATAAGGACACAACCCAAACCCAATTTAGACGCATCACTAAAGACTATGAATGGCTTGTGCGGTTCTGGAAGCGCTAACACTGGTGTAGTCGTCAACCTGTTCTTCAATTCTTGGAAGCTTCTCTCACACTTGTTTGACCAATCAAATTTTGCATTCTTTCTAGTCAACGCTGTGAGAGGTCTGGATAGGAGAGCAAATCCCTCCACAAATCTTCGGTAATATCCGGCAAGTCCCAAGAAACTCCAGATCTCGCGCACGGTAGTCGGACTCTGCCATGACAAAATGGCTTCCACCTTACTAGGATCAACAGCCACTCCGTCTCGAGAAATCACATGCCCAAGAAATCTAACTTCCTCCAACCAGAATTCACACTTGCTGAGCTTGGCATACAACTGGTGTTCTCTCAATTTCCCAAGAACTAGACAAAGATGATACACATGCTCTTCAACATCTCGGGAATAAATCAGAATATCATCAATGAATACTGCTACAAAGGAATCCAAGTAAGGCCTAAATACCCGATTCATTAAATCCATGAAAGCAGCAGGGGCATTGGCTAATCCAAACGACATCACCTTAAATTCATAATGCCCATATCTCGACCTGAAAGCAGTTTTGGGCATATCCTTGTCTCTTATCCTCAACTGGTAGTATCTTGACCTCAAATCAATCTTCGAGAACACAGCTGCTCCTTGAAACTGATCAAATAAATCATCTATCCGTGGGAGAGGATATTTATTCTTGATGGTCACCTTATTTAATTCCCGATAATCGATACACATATGGAGGGTTCCATCTTTTTTTTTAACGAACAGCACTGGCGCACCCCACGGCGAAGTACTTGGTTGAATGAACCCCTTATCTACTAGCTCTTGCAACTGAGTCTTCAACTCTTATAATTCAGTCAGTGCCATGCGGTAAGAAGCTTTATGTAAGGAGCCGCTCCAGGTTCCAAGTCTATAACAAACTCCATTTCACGAACAGGGGGTAGTCCAGGCAAGTCATCCACAAACACATTGGGGAATTCTTCCACAATTGGAATATTTACCACGGACTTCTTCTCAGACGGCGTAGACACCATCTGGACTAAGAAAGCATCCGCTCCCCATGCAATCTCTCTTCTTGCTTGAATTGCCAATATAGTTACCGGCTTTTCTTTTAGCTTACTCCTCGTAAATTCTAGACAATCACCATCTGGAAGCTAGAAGCTAATTACCCGACTTCTGCAATTAATACTCGCAGAATATCGGTATAGCCAATCCATCCCGAGGATGATAACAAAACCCAACAGCTTAAACACCACCAAATCAGCATCCAAGAACTTTCCATCAAAATTTAATGGGCAACCCAAAGCAACCTTGGAACACCATACCATTTCACCATTGGGTAGAGCCACTACCAATGACTTCGGCAAAGGTTCCGTGACCAAATTACACATCCGAGCAAAAGTGGAAGATACAAATGAGTGTGATGCACTCGAATCAAACAAAGTGCAAGCATAAAACTCATATAAACAGACTCTCCCTGAACCAAACACATTAACCCATGAAATCCAAAAAACAAAGGAGAAACCAAAATACACCAAAAATCAAATTCAACATTAAATTAAATTAGATCCATACCTGTAATTACTCCAGCATCATGGGTCGCTGGTGCCTCATCATCCACATCTCCGGGTGTGACAGCATAAACCCAGGCTTGCATTGTTTGCTTTGGATTTGTTCTTCCACTGCGTCTACCTCCACGGCTTCCTTGAACTAGCCTCGGACACTCACGAGCAA
The DNA here is from genome assembly GCF_018687715.1 of Carya illinoinensis. Classification (NCBI taxonomy): domain Eukaryota; kingdom Viridiplantae; phylum Streptophyta; class Magnoliopsida; order Fagales; family Juglandaceae; genus Carya; species Carya illinoinensis. The sequence goes on from NC_056761.1 coordinate 18,385,579, forward strand.
AGTGACCCTGCTGGCCACAATTATAGCATCGAGCCCCACCAGAAGGGCACTCACCAACATGGGCTCTATTACAAACTCCACAAACTAGCACTCGTCCTCCCATACAAACACTTGAGGATGCTTGTGGTCGAGTTTCTGTCCGCTAAATAAATTTCTGAGGCAAACCCGAACTACTTCCTTCACCAGAAAAACTCTGCCTCTTATGTCCTGGAGTGGAGCCCATACTCAAGTTATTCTCTCGCTCCACAAGAGTGGCCACATCCACGAAATCCTGAAAAGTGGATATCTGGTGGCTGACCACCATACGGCGTATATCAGGACGTAGACCCTCCTGGAAACGCTCGACTCGCATTTCCTCTGTGGCGATGGGGTGGGGAGCAAATTGCCCAAGTTCTATAAATCTTCGGGCGTACTGTTCCACGGTCATGATCCCTTGGACCAAGCTTGAGAACTCTCTTGCTTTTTGCCGCCTCACGGAAGCAGGAAAGAAGCGATCATTAAACTCTTTCTTGAAGCGTTGCCAGGTCACAGCGGCGAAAGACCCCAGTTCTGATTCCAGCATTACTCTCTTGGTATCCCACCACTCAGAAGCGGTGCCTTGCAACAGATAACTGGCATAGAGTACTTGTTGTGCCTAAGTGCAACCACACACTTCAAAAGTTCTTTCCAAGTCTCTGACCCACTTTCCAGCTTAAAGTGGATCCTCTTATCTAGTGAAGTGTGGAGTTTTATGCGCCAGAAAGCGCTCATAGGTGCATCCAGCTTGCACCATGCCACTAGGCCCTCCTGGGTATAGCCAAGGCCCTCCCTGATATGGCCAAGGACCTCTATGTTGTGGCCAAAGCCCTCCTTGTTGTGGCCAAAGCCCTTCTTGTTGTGGCCAAGGACCCCTTTGTTGTGGCCAAGGCCCTCTTTGTTGGGGCCTAAAATTCTGCTACATGAACTCAGTAATCTGCCGTATTGCTTGGGCTATGGAATCATCTCTCGATGTATCGTCTCGTGGCTCCTGAGTGGATTTCCTTGGTCTCACCATTTTCCTGCCACAACACAACCTTTGACCCCCTTTAAGAAAACAAATAAAACCAACAACATAAAACCAAAAACCACATAACAAGAAACAAAAAAAAACCAGCATGCAATAACATAACTAAATAAATAAAAACAAGCAAACAAGCTCAAATACATAAAATAAATAAAAAATTTCAAATAGCAACTTTACTTAAAACAAATTTTAAAACACAACTTAAAAAAACATTCTGGAACTACCTACAGGACATGTGGTTTTACCCAGAGCCAAACCGCTCTGATACCACTTGTGATGCCCCCAAATCCCCACGCACGGACACAGGGAAATTGAGACGTCCAGATGATGACATCACGGGTCACCACCCTATCGACGAGTGCCAAATGTATGTATAAGCAACAAATGTGCAAAAAGAAACACGCACCGGATAACGAGAGTCATATAACTAAGTACCAGAATTTTTCTTAGTTTAATACAAAGCTGTTCAAAACATACATAATAAAATATTACAAACTACAAATATTATACAAATCCAACAACAAGACATTAACTTCCACTCAGCACTGGCGCACCCCACGGTGAGCGGCGGTTCTGGGCTGAGAAAGCAACCGGCGACAGAGAGGAAAAACAGGGCTGGTGCTGTGACTTCCAGCCGTGTGTGGCGGCTAACGGCTGGTCGGATGACTCTAAAAATTGGTGGGGATGATCTCTGGTGGGAGGGGAGGATTTTAGTAGGGGTGGGGTACTACACAATGGCCGGAAGACAGCGCACTAGGCTGGCAAACAGGCGGCGACAGGAAGGAAAAGAGAAGAGAGCTGTGCGCGGGGAGAGAGAAAACGGGGAAGAAAAGAAGAAGAAAAAGAAAGAAAAGAAAGAAAAGAAGAAAAAGAAAAGGAAAAAGGGAAAATGAAAAAGAGAAAAGAAAAGAAATGAGGTCCAATCCTCACTCCCGGAAACCAAAAACCGATCCGCTGAAAACAATTTTAAAAACCGTAGAACGACTAAAATAAATTAAACACAACATCAAATAAATTAAAAACCAATTAAAATACATTAATTTAAAATAAATAAACCAATATATTAATTAAATTAAAAACAACCATTCAGTGAAAATACACGTAAAAGCGGGTCATCACATGATAAGAAATATTGCCATCAAACACCCCATGTATGTTATAATATGGATACCTACTATTGATACAATTTTCAGTATCCCTGCAGTGTGCTCTGATGACCTGCAACTAGAAAGAAAAGCTCGGGCACCAATGGGGATGCCTCCGATGCTTAAATCATTGAGGATTTATGCTTTTTAATCAATAATGAAGGAAGAGACTTTTATAAGTTTATATCCGGTAGGATATTTATAAAGGTATTATTATTAATTAGAATTAACAAACCTTACTACTTAAAAAATGGTAAATTAGAAAAATTTTGTCCTCGAAAGTTCTTTGATCGATTAAGATAGTTGTATATATAATAGCTAACCATCAAGTAGTTATTTATAAAGTTATTTTTTCAACTTAATATAAAATTAACTTTAAGATTTTGTGTGTGTGTGTATATGAGTTATACTATATACAATCACTTTTGCATACTCTTTGCGCACTCAATTGATATTTTAATGCCCCAATCCTGCAGGAGTCAGAGAGTTATTTCCTGTAACTCACATTTCATCAAGATATTTACAGACTTCAAAATTTAAAATCATAAAAAATACTAAAAAATATCTTATTAAAATCTGCCAATTCTCAAAGATCTTTTATGAGTAATCCACTATACTTAAATAATCATTTCATCCATGCTCCATAATCTTGATCCTTAGTTGCACTACTCCAAAATCATCTGAAAAATATTGTGGAGATAAGGGATGAGTTATCAACAACATAGTAAGTAGAGAATGTATATTAGTATGTAAACGTGAGCATTTATAGAGATTAGAACCCAGAACAAAACATTTTCCTTTTCATTTTCAGAGTACGAAAGAAAAAATATGTTATAAAAAATCAGAGCAATGTTTCAAAAATATTCATATTCGAAAGTATTTTTATTTAAAGTCTTTTGGCATAGCGTAACTGATCACCATCATCCCAAAATGTCATATTACATCAGATGCCATGTTTGACCCCCGTGATAAGATTGTGCAAATCTTGGTAACTAAACAAGTAGAAGGAAAATGTGAATCTTTCCCTTATTTATTGTTAGAGCCTCGAGTGTGCACATAGGAAAAACCACAAGAAAAACCACATTGTTTCCAAAGTGGGTGCACCAAAAACAGAACTGTTGGTACCAACCCAAACAGAAGCCACTATTAGCACCCGTGGTAGGTCAAACAAATCACCATCTACAAACCATATCTAGATTTAGAATGTCACACCAAAAGTTTTCAGAAATCACATTATATCATATCAAAGTACAAAACATCTTCAAAACAAAACATAATTAGATCACAAAAATATAATTTATGTGCAAAATTTCATATTCGCTCTCTTTTGCATAGTTGAGGAACAAAATGCTAGAAAATAAGCTCATGTTTACACCAGTTATGACAAAAATACTTTCTCTTTCATCAGAGTTTATGAATGGTGTCAAACAAATAACTGATGTTGTTTTCATAATTCATTTCATAACATATAATGCATATTTTCATAAATCAATCTCAGTTCATTTTATTTTTATACAAAGTCTAGCATAGAAATCCCGCTTATCTGAACTTTTTACCTCTTCAGAATGTCCTTACAATACTGTCAAACGAATATCAATCGACACCTATAGAAAAATGTAACCGAGTAAATCTCCAAATAAACAAATACCTCACATTTACATCTAAAATACATAATTTAATTCCTCATAACCCTAAAATTCTCTTACCTTTGAAAGTACTATCACTTTCTAAATTCCTCAATCTCCAATTAATTGAAATCTGACTGAAGAAATAATTACTTAATAAAAAAATACTAATCCCCACCCCAAAAATAAAATAATACACTAGTTTCTTAATGTTGCGCCTAAACTTTGACTCAAATTAATGAACTAAAAATTTAGTGCAGTTTTACCTGCAAGTACACAGGTGTTGTAGTATCTTACAGGATTGAATCCACAGGGATTGATTTTTGTGATAAAGAAAATAAATTCAGACAATGAAACGAAGTTACGAAAAGAAACGTGCAATCAAATGAAGATTGATAAAATAACTGAATCAAACTAAAATGATAAAATGAATTGATATGGAGAAAGACTAAGGTTTCGAGGATCCGTCTAATAATTTATAATATTGTTTCCGATCGATTTACTTCAATTAAACTAGAATAATGATTCCGTTTAATTGGAAGATATAGCATTTAAGATCAAGAAAAATAATTGCTTATGATTGAGCGTGAACGATTGATGATTAAAATATTTACAAATCTATTTGAATACCACAGGGATTCCTCAGGCATTCACTGTATTCGAAAATCACAATATATCAAGACGAGTATATAGATAATCAGAATATCCAATAATAAAATCTTTCAATCGATCAAGCTCGCAGAATAAATTTTACGTGAATCCGAAAACAATATTTAAATCATTAAACTTCACCTCTAACCTTAGTATGGAAATTTAGCCAATCATATTTATTATAAGTGCTATAGAAACCATATAAATATTATTCATTAGAAAACTAAAATGAAATACAAGAAATGCTAGGCAAAAATTTAGAAACAATAAAATTTAAAACTCAGTTGATGCGAATAGAATAAAATCCATGTCATTGTTGAAATGAAGCTAGCAAGGCTGGGGAGTTCTCTTCAACTCCCAACCGACTGACTCCTTTTAAAAACAGCACTCTGGAAAATTACAGCCGACACTCAACTCCAACAACAAGCAACCGACTCTCCAGCCAGCAGAATAACGTTTCTTTCACTCACACATCCCACTGACCAACCGACTCTTCAAACTCAAAGAAACTCTGACCGACTTAACTCAGTGACTGACTCAAATCCGATCCAGAAAATTCTGCTGGTTCACGTTAACTCCAACTCAAGCACCACCGACTCCAAGCAGAGCCCTCAGCTCCCTCTCCCTCCAATCAAATTAATCCAGTTGATGGAACCTACTTTCTTTCTAATCCAACGTCTCACTCTCCCTCTCTCCAACCGAATTCACACAGCCCCCACCAATTATGATCTCTCAACTTTTAACTCCAGCAAATCACCTCTCACCTATTCAATTATGCACTGACCGACACAACTATCTCTTCTCTCCCGCTCTACTCATGACCAACACACCTCAACTCCTTTCTATGTCCCACGTAACCCTCTCACTCTGCACCTCTCCAACCGATTGCTTCTTCTTTTTTTTTTTTTTTTTTTTCAGCTAATCACCTCTCACCGATTGCTCTCTTTTTCTTTTTTTTTTTTCTGCTAATCACCTCTCACCGATTGCTCTCCTTTTTCTTTACGTCCAGCAGCATATATATATAGCTGCTTCTAGTCATCCAAACTCCCTCCTCCAATCACAATTCCTTTTTCTTTCAATCACCACCGATTTTCCTCTTCACTTTCCTTCAATCACGGTACCTCTCTTTCTTTACACACCAACCAACTAATATTCAACTCATGCACCGATTTCTCTCTTCAATTCAATCAAGCACCTATTTTCTCTCATCACTCCTACACATCTCCCTTGTTGAAAAATTAAACACGGCACTTCTCTACTCACCCACTCTCCTATCTCTTCTCTCCGTCCACTTTAGCTGCACCAACCTTCTTTCTTTTTTTATTTTTTTATTTTTTTATTTTATCAGCCCACATGCCTTCACGTTTCAGCTCCATTTTTAGACTTTAATGTTGCACCTCCAAAAATTCTCAAGCCTTTGTGAGTTTCGTTCAACCATGAAGATCACATGCATCTTGAATAATCAAAGGAAGAAAATAACCACTGATTCTTCATTTTGTGTCTTCTTTTTTAGCTGCCAAGTACGTCCTTCCTTCCTCTCAATTAGTATGCATTTTTGATCAAAAGTTCCAACCGGATCTCATTTGAATTTTATTTAAACTGAAACTAAGAAGAAAGAAATAACACTCAAAAATAAATTATCAAAAACAGACTATATATGTGAGGAAATATTATCCCATTAAATCATAGTTATAAAATTAAGTATAAACATGATATCAATCAATTAAAAATCACAACTCGTATTTATGCTTATTAACTATTTTTCCATCTAAAACCAATAATAGTGTCATGAAGAATTTAAAATAAATTAGTTTTAAATAACTAAAATATGCAATATTTCAGCTCAATCACACCCCCCAACTAGCTTTTTGCTAATCCTTGAGCAAAATAGTGAAAATTAATTGAGATGAACATTAGTTAAACCTCGAAATTCAAACAGAAACAATCAAACATAATTCTGAATTCTCTCAAAAAATTGATTTGTAACTGCTCAACACCAGGAGTTGTATCCACAAGGAAAGTCTCAACAATTGTTCACATAGAATTGGGGCAAATGTCTTAGAACTCAGATATGTGTGTGTGGCTAAACCTCTGTATGTTCCTCACTAATAAACATAATTTATCATAGGATTTTTCAACCTTAAGATTAATCATTATTGATTCTAACTACCTCAAAGCCTAAGGGACTAGCAGTTTTCACGCCAACTCTGTTTAAAGATTGAACATTCAACCCCCAAAGTTTTGGGTAACTGTTTCTAGCCCTTTATTCAGGAAAAATTACATGATTTTTTTTATTTTTTATTTTTTTTATAAGGCTCGGTAGTCCTGCAGTTTACTTCTCTTGTTTTAAATCAATGAACATTAATGAGGAATACTCCAAGTGTAAGCATGTGCAAAATGTTCTTTCAAAACTTGCCCTTCATTCTATACAAATCAAACTAATTCTCAACAAAATATGATGCATCATAAGTCATGTTCTATGCTTAAGGTTGAAAATAAATCTTTACAAAATAATTCTACTCAACTACTCTACCAAGATACTCAAATTTCACAAAAAAGCCAGAAGTGTGTGTTAATCATTTATGTTTCAATGCACCTCACAAATTTTTTTATTTTTTTTTTTTTAGGTACTAATACATTTTCAACAGAAAAACCTCCCCCCAACTAAATGTGACATTATCCTCAATGTTTAGCAATTGAATATTCGATGATGTATGCTATACAGGTATGAATTGGAGCAAGATAAACACTGTAGAACATATATTGAGACGAAAATGATTAAACAGAGAGGAAAGAATTCACCTGAGATATTCGAGCGCACATAAGGAGTAGATTTCTGTCAAAGTTAAAAAAACACAAAAAGCAAAAGAAAGAAACAAAACAAACAAATACGGTATATATAATGAGGAATCAGAAATTAATTCTGATAAGTAGGATACTCCAGAGTAGTGGACTCAACCTCTGGAGTAAAATCATCCAAAAATAGTTTCAACCTTTGTCCATTAACTTTAAAAACATTACCATTCTCTGGATTTTCTATCTCAATGGCCCCAAAAGGATAAACAGTTTTTACAACAAAGGGGCCGATCCATCGGGATCGAAGCTTGCCAGGAAATAAATGGAGCCTTGAATTATACAACAAAACTTTTTGGGAAGGCTCAAAAGATTTTTGAAAAAGATTTTTGTCATGAAAATTTTTCATTCTCTCCTTGGCAATGCGAGAGTTTTCGTAAGCTTCATTCCTGATTTCTTCCAACTCATTAAGCTGAAACTTACGAAGAGAGCAAGCTTTATCCACATCAAAATTAAATCACCTGATTGCCCAATAAGCTTTGTGTTCCAATTCCACAGGTAAGTGGCATGCCTTTCTAAAAATGAGTCGATATGGGAACATACCAATCGGGATTTTAAAAGCAGTACGGTATGCCCAAAGTGCGTCGGTTAGTCGTAAAGACCAATCTTTGCGGCTTGGGTTAACCGTCTTTTCTAAACTTTTTTGATCTCCCAATTAGATACCTCAACTTGGCCACTTGTTTGTGGATAATAAGGGTTAGCAACCTTATGAGTAATACCATATTTTCGCATTAAAGCCTCGAAAGGCTTATTACAAAAATGTTTACCCCCATCACTGATAATGGCTCGAGGTGTTCCAAAACTTGATAAAATATTTTCTTTCAAAAATTTCAGTACCACTTTGTGATCATTTTTTTGCATGGAACAGCTTCAATCCATTTGGACACATAATCCACAGCTACCAAAATGTAGAGATTGCCAAAAGAAACTGGGAAGGGTCCCATGAAGTCGATGCCCCAACAATCAAATATTTCAACAACCAAAATTGGATTTAATGGCATCATACTCCGGCGGGTAATACCTCCCAACTTTTGACAACGCTTACAAGAAAATTCATGGGTGTCCTTGAAAATGGTAGGCCAATAGAAACCACATTGCAAAATTTTAAAAGCAGTTTTCTTTCCAGAAAAATGGCCACCACATGCCCCAGAGTGACAAAAAGATATCACACTTTGAAATTCGTTATTGGGAACACATCGTCTAATTATCTAATCTAGGCAATACTTGAACAGATATGGATCATCCCAAAAGAATTTTCTTACCTCCATAAAAAATTTCCTCTTATCTTGTTGAGTCTAAATTTGAGGAATTTCACCTGTAGCAAGAAAATTAGCAATGTCAGCGTACCATGGCACTTGAGATATACTAAAAAGTTGCTCATCTGGAAATGTGTCTTTAATAGGAACTGTCTCTATGGAATCTGAAAGAACAAGTCTAGACAGATGATCAGCAACAACATTCTCAACTCCTTTTTTATCTTTGATTATTAGATCAAATTCTTGCAGCAAAAGGATCCATCTAAGCAACCTGGGCTTTGCATCTTTTTTCGCTAAAAGGTACTTTAACGCAGCATGATCAGTAAAGATGACAATTTGAGATCCGATCAAATAAGAGCGAAATTTGTTAAGTGCAAAAATTACTGCAAGTAGCTCTTTTTCAGTTGTTGAATAATTCATTTGAGCACTGTTTAAAGTTCTACTTGCATAATAAATAACACAAGGCTTTTTGATCTTACGTTGACCCAACACAGCTCCAACAGCATAATCACTAGCATCACACATAATCTCAAATGGTAAATTCCAATCAGGTGATCGCATAATTGGGGCTGAGATCAACATACCTTTTAGCTTTGTAAAAGCTAACTCACAATCATCAGTCCACACAAAAGAATTTTCCTTTGACAATAAATTGCACAAAGGTTTAGAAATTTTGCTGAAGCCTTTGATGAACCTCCTGTAAAAACCTGCATGACCTAGAAAAGATCTGATATCCCTGATGTTCTTTGGGATGGGCAATTTAGAAATTAATTCAATTTTGGCCTTGTCCACTTCAAAACCTTGAGAAGAAACAATGTGACCAAGAACAATCCCTTGAGTGACCATAAAATTGACACTTCTCCCAGTTTAAAATCAAATTCTTTTCTTTGCATCTAATCAACACTCTTTCCAAATGAGTCAAACATTCATCAAATGAATCACCAAAAATAGAAAAATCATCCATGAATATTTCAACGAAACGCTCTACCATGTCACTGAATATACTCATCATGCATCGTTGAAATGTAGCAGGAGCATTACAGAGTCCGAATGGCATCCTTCGGTATGCAAAGGTACCAAATGGACATGTAAAAGTGGTCTTTTCTTAATCTTCAGGAGCAATCTCAATTTGGTTATATCCAGAATAATCATCTAGGAAGCAATAGAATTTATGGCCCGCTACACGTTCAATGATTTGATCCATGAATGGTAGGGGAAAATGATCCTTTCTGGTGACAGAATTCAGTTTTCTGTAGTCAATGCACACATGCCAACCAGTAGTAACTCTAGTTGGGATCAATTCATTATCAGCATTCTTAACTACAGTCACACCAGATTTCTTGGGTACCACTTGCGTGGGACTAACCCATTTGCTGTCCGAAATAGGGTAAATGATCCCTACATCCAGAAGTTTTAACACCTCTGCTCTGACAACCTCTTTAATGTTGGGGTTCAATCTACGCTGCATTTCTCTAGGGGGTTTAGAATTGTCCTCTAGATAAATCCTGTGGGTACAAATCAAAGGACTGACACCTTTGATATCAGCTATGGTCCATCCTATTGCTTCTTTGTGTTCAATGAGAACACCAATCAATTTGCACTCCTGAATTTCATCTAATTTTGATGAAATGACCACTGGTAATGGCTCTGCTTGGCCTAAAAATGCATATTTGAGATCAGCAGGTAGAGGTTTCAAGTCGAGTTTTGGTATTTGCACACTTGAAGGGAGAGACACGACATCATGAGGCGGTAATTCCTCAAAACGTGTTCTCCATTTATCAGTGTCCATTATATGAGTAGATTCTAGCAAAAAATTCATAGATGCAAGTACAGAATCATCATCAAAATTTTCACCATGAACCAAACAAGCCTCAAGTGGGTCAGAAAAACTTGACAAATCAAATTTATTTTGAACAAGAGTTTGGATCAGATTTACTTCATGCACATCATCATCATCACCAGGTTGTTTACAAATATTAAAAATATTCAACTCCAAAGTCATGTTGCCAAAAGATATTATCATCACACCACTCCTACAATTTATTAAAGCATTTGAGGTCGCAAGGAATGGCCTACCCAAAATTATAGGAATTTGAGTGCAAACATCAAACACAGGTTCTGTGTCCAAAACAATGAAATCCACTGGGAAATAAAATTTGCCTACTTGAACTAGCACATCCTCAACTATCCCTCTCGGTATTTTAATTGAACGGTCAGCAAGTTGGAGTGTTACCTTGGTGGGTTTAAGTTCACCAAGACCCAACTGCTCATATACCGAGTAGGGTAGGAGGTTAACACTACCTCCAAGGTCAAGTAAAGCTTTTTCAATTTTACAATTTCCAATCACGCAGGAAATTGTTGGACAACCCGGGTCTTTGTACTTAGGAAGAGAATTGTTCTGGAGGATGGTGCTTACCTGCTCAGTGAGAAAAGCCTTCTTCTGCACCTTCATCGTACGCTTCACTGTGCATAAATCTTTCAAAAACTTAGCATACGATGGAATTTGTTTGATTGCATCCAACAAAGGAATGTTGATTTTTACCTGTTTGAAAATTTCAAGAATATCAGCATTTTGAACCAACTTGTGAGAATGTTGCAATCTTTGGGGAAATGGAGCAGGTATTGGGGCTTTCACAGGCATATCTAATTCAACCTTCTCAAGTTCACCATCACTCTTGGAATTTAAAGAGTTGTTGGTCTTATCAACTTTCGTTGTTGAAATACTCTTATCAATTATTTTTCCACTGCGTAAAGTGGTGATGGACTTGGCATGTTCAAATTTTGAATCAGAGGGATTTGAATTTTTTACCTCAAATTTACCTTTGGGATTCGGCTGAGGTTGTGCAGGAAACTTACCCTTCTCTTGAGCATGCAATGCAGAGGTCAAGTCGCTAATAGAACTTCTCATCTTAGTAATGGCCTGTATTGTCTGAGTGTTGATATTTGCTTATCCCTGCATAAAAGCCTGTAATGTTTCCTCAAGGGTTTTCTTATGTGGAGGCACATAAGGACTAGAAGAAGATGACCCTTGAGGATTTTGATTTTGATTGGACTCATTCCTCCAACTAAAATTGGGGTGATTTCTCCATCTAGGATTATATGTTTCCGAATAAGGAGAAGAAAATGGTCTCCTATAGGAATTCATGACATTTGGTTGTTCGTGCAACACCTCTTTAAAAGCAGGGATTGTTGGACAATCCTGAGTTAGGTGTCCACTAATCTCACAAATGCCACAATTTTCTTCTTCTTTTTCACTGGCCTTAACCGGATTTACCTTCCTAACCTCCATGACTTCGACTTTTCTTGTCAGACTTGCTATCCTAGCATTCACATCATCATTTCCTTTAAGAACATACATACCTTCTTGAGACATGGCACCGGGTTTGGGCTTATTTGATTGATCAGAACGATCTGTGTTATCCCAAGATTGGGCATTTTCAGCTAACTGGTCAAAATAGTCCCAAGCGTCATCAGGATCTTTATTTAGAAAATCACCGTTACACATCATTTCTACAAACTGACGCATTTGAGATGTTAAACCTTCATAGAAGAAACTAATGGTGCGCCAAGTCTCGTAGCCATGATGTGGGCAAGTTAGCAACAATTCTTTAAAATGTTCTCAACACTGAAAAAATGTTTCATTTTCCTTTTGAGAAAAATTCATAATATTTCTGCGAAGAGTGTTGGTCCTATGAGTAGGAAAAAACCTTTTTAGAAATTCCCTTTGCATTTCTTGCCATGTGCCAATAGATCTTGGTCTCAAGGAGTTCAACCAATTTTTAGCTTTTTCTTTCAAAGAGAATGGAAATAACTTTAATCTAACAACATCATCATTGATAGTTTGGTTTTGTAAAGTTGCACAAACTTCTTCAAATTCTTTTAGATGCAAATAAGGACTTTCTGAATCTAAGCCATGAAACTTGGGAAGTAATTGGATTACTCCCGGTTTTAAATCAAAATTTCCCATATTCGTAGGAAAAATCATGCAAGATGGAGTACTTGTCCTTGTAGGCTGCAAATATTCGCGCAAAGTTCTCATTGGCGGATTATTTTGTGCCTCTTCATTTTCTTGTTCGTCATGAACACTACGATTGTCAGCCATGGTATTAGAATCAGAATTTTTAGAATCACCTGACAAAGTATCAACCAATTCTTTTAAAACAATTTCCTCTCTTCTCAATCTACCCGTTTGATCACGTTGCCACGAGATCATTCATCATAGAGGATCGAATACATTCAAAAAGTAAAAACAAAATGCAAAACAAGCAAGAAAGTAAAAGAAAAAATTTTGGAACAAGATTACCAAATGGTATGAACATGGAAGCAATGTTACATGCTCTGTTTTCCGTAAAAAATCATACCTGCAAAAAGAAAATGAAAAACAATTAGCAAAAGATTACTAAATTTTTTTTTTCTTTTCTAAAAAAAAATTATCACACATTGCAATCCTCGGCAACGGTGCCAAAAACTTGTTGCGCCTAAACTTTGACTCAAATTAATGAACTAAAAATTTAGTGCATTTTAACCTGCAAGTATATAGGTGTTGTAGTATCTTACAGGATCGAATCCACAGGGATTGATTTTTGTGATAAAGAAAATAAATTTAGACAATGAAACGAAGTTACGAAAAGAAACGTGCAATCAAATGAAGATTGATAAAATAACTGAATCAAACTAAAATGATAAAATGAATTGATATGGAGAAAGACTAAGGTTTCGAGGATCCGTCTAATAATTTATGATATTGTTTCCGATCGATTTACTTCAATTAAACTAGAATAATGATTCCGTTTAATTGGAAGATTTAGCATTTAAGATCAAGAAAAATAATTGCTTATGATTGAGCGTGAACAATTGATGATTAAAACATTTAAAAATCTATTTGAATACCACGGGGATTCCTCAAGCATTCACTGTATTCAGAAATTACAATGAATCAAGACGAGTATATAGATAATCAAAATATCTAATAATAAAATCTTTCAATCAATCAAGCTCGCAGAATAAATTTTACGTGAATCCAAAAACAATATTTAAATCATTAAACTTCACCTCTAACCTTAGTATGGAAATTTAGCCAATCATATTTATTATAAGTGCTATAGAAACCATATAAATATTATTCATTAGAAAACTAAAATGAAATACAAGAAATACTAGGCAATAATTTAGAAACAATAAAATTTAAAACTCAGTTGATGCGAATAGAATAAAATCCATGTCATTGTTGAAATGAAGCTAGCAAGGCTGGGGAGTTCTCTTCAACTCCCAACTGATTGACTCCTTTTAAAAACAGCACTGTGGAAAATTACAGCCGACACTCAACTCCAACAACAAGCAACCGACTCTCCAGCCAGCAGAATAACATTTCTTTCACTCACACATCCCACTGACCAACCGACTCTTCAAACTCAAAGAAACTTTGACCGACTTAACTCAGTGACCGACTCCAATCCGATCCAGAAAATTCTGCTGGTTCACGTTAACTCCAACTCAAGCACCACCGACTCCAAGCACAACCCTCAGCTCCCTCTCCCTCCAATCAAATTAATCCAGCTGATGGAACCTACTTTCTTTCTAATCCAACGTCTCACTCTCCCTCTCTCCAACCGAATTCACACAGCCCCCACCAATTATGATCTCTCAACTTTTAACTCCAGCAAATCACCTCTCACCTATTCAATTATGCACTGACCGACACAACTATCTCTTCTCTCCCTCTCTACTCATGACCAACACACCTCAACTCCTCTCTATGTCCCACGTAACCCTCTCACTCTACAGCTCTCCAACCGATTGCTTCTTTTTTTTTTTTTTCAGCTAATCACCTCTCACCGATTGCTCTCTGTTTTTTTTTTTTTTTTTCAGCTAATCACCTCTCACCGATTGCTCTCCTTTTTCTTTACGTCCAGCAACATACATATATATAGCTACTTCTAGTCGTCCAAACTCCATCCTCCAATCACAATTCCTTTTTCTTTCAATCACCACCGATTTTCCTCTTCACTTTCCTTCAATCACGATACCTCTCTTTCTTTACACACCAACCAACTAATATTCAACTCATGCACCGATTTCTCTCTTCAATTCAATCAAGCACCTATTTTCTCTCATCACTCCTACACGTCTCCCTTGTTGAAAAATTAAACACGGCACTTCTCTACTCACCCACTCTCCTATCTCTTCTCTCCGTCCACTTTAGCTGTACCAACCTTCTTTCTTTTTTTTTTTTTTTTTTTTTTTTATTTTTATCAGCCCACATGCCTTCACGTTTTAGCTCCATTTTTAGACTTTAATGTTGCACCTCCAAAAATTCTCAAGCCTCCGTGAGTTTCGTTCAACCATGAAGATCACATGTATCTTGAATAATCAAAGGAAGAAAATAACCACTGATTCTTCATTTTGTGTCTTCTTTTTCAGCTGCCAAGTACGTCCTTCCTTCCTCTCAATTAGTATGCATTTTTGATCAAAAGTTCCAACCGGATCTCATTTGAATTTTATTTAAACTGAAATTAAGAAGAAAGAAATAACACTCAAAAATAAATTATCAAAAACAGATTATATATGTGAGGAAATATTGTCCCATTAAATCATAGTTATAAAATTAAGCATAAATATGATATCAATCAATTAAAAATCACAACTCGTATTTATGCTTATTAACTATTTTTCCTTCTAAAACCAATAATAGTGTCATGAAAAATTTAAAATACATTGGTTTTAAATAGCTAAAATATGCAATATTTCAGCTCAATCACTTAATAATAAAGAAAAATCTCTTAAGAGTTGCTAACACCATTTTAAACATCAAACTTATAAAAGACAATCCATTAAAAAAATATTCTTACAGTTTTTGAATTATAAAAACTCAACCCAAACCGATTTAAAACACTGTTCATTTAATAAAAAGGCTAATAGGTAGAACGCATGAAATCCATAAAACACCGTTCAAAAAAATATTCGGTTAAACCTTTCAAAATAAAAGGGTGTCAAAATAGTTATCCTAAAAGCATTGATATATAAATGTTTTCTGAAATGACTAAAAGGGGATAAAAAGTGGAAAGATGATGGATAAAATTGTAATGTCATTTGAAGAATAATACCCTAGTAGTACACGAGAAAGATTTTTAAAAAATCAAAAATTTCTTCTTCTAGTCAACAAGCTCTTGAGAAGGAAAACAAAACATTGTAGGGGAAGATTACCAACAGACGCCAACGGGATGAAGGCTGGAAGAAACACAATGCAGGGCTTCGCAGAAAAGATCACAAGCGGTGGCATAAGCTTACAAGGAAGAAGAACTTGCATCAATTTACCCAAACAAAGGACATCGTGCAGGGGAGAGGAGCACTGTGCAATTGAGCTGGGTTGAGAGTGGCGTGCGACAGCCTTGACCAGGGTGGCTGAAAACATAGAGATTTGATGCGAGACAGAGTGGGAGTGAACGGAGAGAGATACAGTGAGAGAAAGAGAGATGGAGAGTGTGAGGGAGAGAGGTTCGGTCAGTTGCTCACCAAGGAGAAGGATGCACGCAGCAGTGGTCGAGATGGAGGTTGAAGGTGACATCGCTTGGCTGGGTTGCGGTGAGCGAGTGGCAAACAGAAAAAGAAAGTTGTTCTATGTTTGGCAAGTAAAACAAAGGGTCCTCTGCGAGGTTGAGAGGTCTGGCCAGAGGTTTAAACTGTTGCAAGATGGAGACAGGGTGGTTGCCTTCCGTGAAGCTAGGCAGCATCAGAGCCCTGGTGGGTCCTTGGTGGTGAAGGGAGGAGACTCGAGCTATTGGACATCACGTGGGGTAGTTGCTATTTGTTACCGTGGCTATAGGTTCTTCATAGATGTGGAGGGTAGTAGTTAAATCGGTGGTTCTCGATGAGTTGGGGTGGCTAGAGGCTTCATGTGGGCTGAGCAGCATGTGGTAGTGTTTCACTTAAAGATGCGACTTGAAGTTTCTTCACCCAGGAGAGGTAATAATTTGCATATATATAGGAATTTCAAAACAAAAACCCTAGAGAGGATGCATGAAGAAAAAGATCGTGATAGTTGGTTCACACGGGAATAGGTTTGGGCTTATGGGTGATCAGGTAGGGCCATTCAAAAATTTGTGCCTAGGTTTTGGATAGTGTAGGAAATCAATAAAAGGGCATTTCGCTGAATATTGGACCTCGACTCAAACTAAGAAAACAAAAAATCCAACTTGTTCAAAAATGATCTTGGCCCATAAAAAGATTTTTAACCAAAATGTCCAAGTCGAAGGAAATCATAATTTACCGAAAGAAATATTTTAGGTTTGTAGTCTACTTAAAAAGAATATATATTTGAAAACTCAAAAAGGTTTCTCACACATATAAATCCAAAAATCCTTTAAAAGAACTTGGCACTGGACTCAAGTATTACAGATATGATTAGCTAAAGTAGTTATTTTATATTAAAAAAATGATGCAACTAATCACATTAATAGAATATGCAAGAGCGCACAAAAATGACTACACATAAAATTTTTGTATATATATATATACACAATGAATGTACGTATAGTTATTGAAAAAGAAAACAAAAGAATATGATTAAAAAAAAAAAAGGAGATCCATTCATGAGGTTTCCTAGCATGCAGCTCGCTTGAAGATTGAAAGACATACAGATGTAAGAGTTTTTATTTAAATGCTGTGTCCCACACACCCATTTTAATAGAGTTTGAAATAACTCAAACTTATCAGATAAAATATGAGTGATAACGAGATAAGAAAACTTCTAAGCGATAAGATTAAAACTCTATATCTCTAATTATAGTCAGACACAAATTCTGATATTTCTTGATGGTCAGAAATCTATAAATAGCACTGAGAGGTTAAAGGGTTCTCACCTACAACATTAGAGTGCCTTTTGCCATCGCGAGACACTTGTGAGGCAAGATTGTTAGGGTGATCCTTCCCTCATAGCCAGATCTAATTCTTCATCGAATTGATGGAGAAAGGTACGCATTTATTCATCACTGTTTATTATTATAGATAATATAAAATCAAAGATCCATGTATTAATGCTCATGTTAAAATATTTAACATGTGGTATCAGAGCAACAGGTTATAGATTTTTTATGATCTTGATATAATATTGCACATGCCAATATCACTTTGATATATCTTTTGGTCGTGAAAGATAAAAATATATATTGCTTTGTACCGATATTATGCATTAATGCCACACATGCATAAAATTATAATTTTGATTCTATGTAGTATTAATGCATTGATATTCATGATCTGTATATGGAATATATATATATATATATGAAATTGCATATGTGAATTTCTGTATATTTATGCATATGAAATTGTATTTTTTTTATAAACTCTAAACTGTTTTTGAGATGAAACTAAATGGATGTTGTTTTCCTCAGCTTTGTTTATTAAAAAAAAAAAAAAATTCTAGCTGCTGGGTCTGGTTTTACCACCATGTGTGTGGTGGCTGTGGCTCATCGTGCTAGTGGCATAAAGGAGCTAAGAAGCCCAATCGTCGAAACACACTGTGCCAGCGGTATGGAGGAGATGGCCTTGAGGGGCAGCGTAAAGGGGCTGTATAGTCCGGAATGGGCGCCACTCAAAGCCATTTGTTGGTGGCTCTCATCGACTAAGGGGAGGTCAAGCGCCATGAGGAGGTTGAGAACCTCCTCACCGGCGTCTCTGTAACGGTAGTAGAGGTCTCCAAAGCCCACTACCGAGGTGTTTTGTGTATAATAAAAAGAAAAAAAAAGGGAAAGGGTTGAAAGGAGGTGGACCTCGACGGCGGGTGGAGGCTGGGGACGCCTTGCCGCTCTCCTCCTCGCTGGCAAGGACCACCGTGAGTTGCCGTGACCCTTGATGTGCTATGTGCTTGTTGAGGGAAGAAGAAACTACCTGGTGTGTCGCTGGTTCTTATCTAAGGAAGCATATCAATTTTATTACTTAGGTTTTCAGTAATTGTGTAATGGGTTTGGGTTTGGGCTTGGGCCATAGGCTTTGGCCCAGTCCAAGAAAGAAAAAATGCAAACGGGTCAATGGGCCACTGATGTGGCCCAGCCCAATAATAGAACCAAAATAATAAAAAGGGGTGGGATGGGCCTGTACAGTAGGTCTGGCCCAGGTCAACATATATAGTTGACTTGGGTCTTAGTCCGATTTTCTGAACCGGTCCGGTTTAGACCCGGACCGATCAGATTATTTTATTTTATTATTATTTTTTTAATAATATTTTTAAAAAAATTTATTTTATATACATGTTATTATTGTTATTTACATGTATGAAAATTTTATTATTTCTAAGGCTGAAGTTTTGGCCATAGGGACTTTTCGTTTAATTTTGAGTACTGGTCATTGTTTAGACCTTCATAATACATTTTTTGTGCCTTCTGTGAGGCGTAATTTAATTTCCCTTTCTAGATTGGACACTGATGGTTATTCCTTTTCATTTCATAATGGTAGTTTCAATTTGTTCAGAGACTCTTTATCTATTGGTTCTGGGTTTCTTTCCGATGGTCTTTATCGATTTTGTCTCGATAATTCATTTGTTCATAATACATATACCCATAACCATGAATTGGAACTGAAAGAAACATGACGAATGAACATTCTTATGACTTGTGGCATAAGAGATTGGGGCACATCTCCAAAGAAAAATTAGAGAGATTAGTAAAAGAAGTGATACTTCTGCATTTAGATTTTACTAATCTTGAAGCATGTGTGGATTGCATTAAAGGAAAGCAAACCAAACATACTAAGAAAGGTGACACAAGAAGTAAAGAGTTTCTTGAAATAATTTACACAGATATATGTGGACCATTCTCCACTGAATGTTTTGGTGGAGAAAAGTATTTTATCACCTTTATAGATTATTTTTCACAGTTTGGATAAATCTATCTACTACATCAGAAATCTCAAGTTGTTTCAGTACTTGAGGTATTTCTGATGGAGGTGGAAATGCAGTTAGATAGAAAGGTAAAAATCATCAGATCGGATCGAGGTGGAGAATACTATGGAAAGTATGACGAATCGGGTCGTAACTCTGGCCCATTCGCCAAACTTCTTGAATAGGGTGGTATTGTTACACTGTACATGATGCCAGGGACGCCACAGTAGAACAGTGTTGCTGAAAGACGTAATTAGACTTTATTGGATACGGTTAGAAGTATGGTAAGCAATTCTACCTTACCCAAGTCATCGTGGGGTGAAGCCATTAAGATGTCAACTTATATCTTAAACTGGGTTCCTAGTAAGTGAGTTCCAAAAACTCCTTTCGAGCTATGGACTGGTAGAATATCAATTTTAAGACACATGCATGTTAGGGGTTGCCTAACAGAAGTGAGACTTTACAACCCACATGAAAAGAAATTGGATCCTAGAACAGTAAGTGGATACTTTCTTGGCTACCCAGAGAGATCCAAAGGGTATAGGTTTTACTGTCCTAATCACAGTCCGAGAATAGTGGAAACAAGGAATGCCAAATTCATTGAACTTGGCGAAATCATTGGAAAAATGGAACCTAGAGATGTGATCATTGAGGAAGTACGAGTAAATGTCCCTATACCTACATCCTCAGAAAAGATAATGGTTCCTCTAATTGATTATCACAATGATACATTGGAACAGGGAAATGATCACCCATCTTAGAATGATAATACCACTAATGAACCAAGTTCGGAGTTACTAGAATAGATAGTCTTATGAAGATCTCAGAGAGATCGGAGACCTGACTGCTATTTTAGCAGACTATGTGGTATATCTCCAAGAATCTGAATTTGACATTGGGACAAGTGAAGATCCACTAACGTTTTCACAAGCTATAGAAAGATGTGATTCTAGTAAATAGATCGATGTTATGAAAGAAGAGTTGAAATCCATGGATCAAAATCAAGTTTGGGATCTCGTTGAGTTGCCTGAAGGGTGTAAAAGAGTCAGGTGTCAATGGGTCTTTAAGACCAAACGTGACTCTAAAGGTAACGTTGAACGACATAAGGCCAGACTTGTTGCTAAGGGTTTCACCCAGAAAGAAGGCATTGATTACAAAGAGACATTTTCTCCAGTATCTAAAAATGACTCTTTCAGAATCATTATGGCATTGGTGGCTCATTTTGATTTAGAGTTATACTAGATGGATGTGAAAACAGCTTTTCTAAATGGAAGTTTGGATGAAGTGGTCTACATGGAGCAGCCAAAGGGCTACTCAGAAAAGGGCAAAGATGACCTAGTATATTAGCTTAAGAAATCAATATACGGGCTCAAGCAAGCTTCCCGAAAATGGTACTTAAAGTTCAATGATACCATTACCGCCTTTGGATTTAAAGAGAACATCGTTGATCGATGTATATACCTAAAGGTCAGTGGGAGTAAGTTTATATTTTTGATCCTATGTTGATGATATCTTGCTGGCTAGTAGTGATATTGGCTTACTTTATGAAACCAATGGTTTTCTATGTAAGAAATTTGAAATGAAAGATATGGGTGAGGTATCCTTTGTAATCTAAATTGAAATCCTCCCGGATTGAAAACAACGGCTGTTGGGATTGTCTCAAAAAAGTTATATAGAAAGAGTTTTTGAGAGATTTGGCATGAAAAGTTGCTCATCACTTGATACTCCGATATCAAAAGGTGATAAGTTTAGCCTATCATAATGTCCTAAAACTGAGTGGGAGCATAAAGAGATGTCAAAAATCCCCTATGTTTCGGTTGTGGAGAGCTTGATATATGCATAAATTTGTACGAGACCAGACATTAGTTTTGCAATTGGCATGCTTGGGCATTACCAGAGTAACTCAGGGATGTCTCATTGGAAAGTAGCAAAGAGGGTATTGGGATATCTGCAAGGAACTAAGGATTACCAGCTTACCTTTAGGAGAACTGACAACTTAGAGGTAACTTGATACTTAGACTCTGATTTTTTTCTGTTGTTCTGATAGTAGGAAATCTACTTCTGGATATGTTTTCCTACTAGCCGGTGGAGCGATCTCATGGAAAAGTATGAAGCAAACTATCACTGCTTCATCAACAATGGAGGCTGAGTTTGTGGCGTGCTTTGAGGCCACATTGCATGGTTTATGGCTGAGGAACTTTATCTTAGGGCTTGGAGTTGTCGACTCTATAGACAGGCCGCTAAGAATTTATTGTGATAATTCCTCTACAGTATTTTTCTCTAAAACTGATAGGTATTCTAAAGGTGCTAAACACATGGAGCTCAAATACCTAAGTGTTAAGGAGGAAGTGCAGAAACAAACATTGTCTATAGAACATATTAATAGAGGGTCTAGTAGCGAAGCAGTTTAAAGAGCATGTTGACATAATGGGTCTTATGATGTAAACATGTTATTGAGCTTGTAGATGTTTTATTTTGGACACTTAATGATATCTATTATGGTTGTTTTGTTTCTGTTTTTTTGTCTTTCCACTTCTTTGTACATTGAATGGTTTGGAAGAATGATGACAAGATAATGTCTACAACAGACATGAATTAGAACCCAAGGCATCACGGTATTAGCTTTAATTATCCCAATCAAAGATCATGTAAAATTAGTTACTGGTGTTGTGGTACATGGAAGAGAATTTGTTAATTATATAATAAAGGACCGCCATGACTCGCATCAGTAGTTGATTTGATATTGATATTACAGAATTCATGTAATGTACTTTGTGCTATAAAAGTTTCAGGAAATGAATTTGTGTAGTATGGTTAATTTCCTGTAATAAACTCATGAACGGAAATATTATTTTGTGGGCATATGGGCCAAGTGGGAGAATGTAAGAGTTTTTATTTAAATTCTGTGTCCCACACACCCATCTTGATAGAGTTTGAAATAATTCAAACTAATCAGATAAAAGATGAGTGATAGTAGGATAAGAAAACTCCTAAGAGATAAGATTAAAACTCTATATCTCTAATTATAGTTTGATACAAACTCTGAGATTTCTTGATGGTCAGAAATCTACAAATAGCATTGAGGGGTTAAAAGGTTCTCACCTATAACATTAGAGTGCCTTTTGCCATTGTGAGACACTTGTGAGGCAAGGTTGTTAGGGTGATCCTTCCCTCATAGCCAGATCTAATTCTTCATCAAACTAATAGAGAAAGGTACGAATTTATTCATCACTTTTTATTATTGTAGATCATATAAAATTGAAGATCCGTTTATTAATGTTTATCTTAAAATATTTAACAATAGAACCGTAGATTGCCAAAATAAATGAACAAAGAAACAAATAGATCCAAATACGTACGTACCTGAAACTCAGTTCGTACGGCAAGAAGAAAAGCTAGCTAAGAAATAAGAAGATCCGGGCTAGCTTGCAAAGTTTGCTCGATCGGGTCTGTACGTACTAACTGCATAGCTTGGCGTATGGGCGACTATATCAAAATTGAGGCATAAGGAAAAGATTAATTAGAAGCTTAATTTGTTTTTATTTATTTTGATACAATAGTATAATAAACTATATATTATGTTGAACATAAATACTATAAAGTTTTACTTTTTTTTAATTATGTAAGTATACACTAATTACAATTTTAAGTGTTTATTTCTTAATTATAAGGTTAATAAATTTTTATTTAATTAATGTAAAATAGTATTTCTAAATGTTTTAGTTTGTTTAGAGTCCTTTTTCTATTTTAGAAAGTGTCTTCCTTGGGAGCTAGTTAGCCTTCTAGTATTTATTATTTTCAAAATAACATTATTTTATCTATTTTTATATAATTTCTTATAGGAGTTAATAGCTTTTATTTCTTAATAAAGACTATTAATAATTTGGTATTTAAGATCAGGCGCTCTCAAATGATGTGGGGGACCTTAGATAATTTAATTTGCCCAACTTGTTAATTAAGCATTGAGCCGCTAAATCTGGCCTAGTCATGATAGAGTTCATTAATTTAGGGTAGGTATATATGAATTTAATACCAAACTTTGGTCGGCCGACATGGTCCCAACCATTTAGTGTCACCCAATTCCAACTGCCGGCAAGCTCTCATAATAAAGAAGAAGAGATTTTTTTAATGGACAGTGCTATATCCACCGCTCCTAATGATAGCTACCGTTAGTTATATATAGTATTTATATATATATATACTTTTTAACACTTTTAAATAATTTTTTTAAATTCGCAATATAATTAGAAACACATCCTCAATCATGTAGTAACAAAAACAAATGTGACCAGTAGCTCCCAGTGGGAGCTGGGAGCAGTGGAAATATCATTACCCTTTTTCAATAGGAGAATGTGACGCCCCCAAATCCCCACGCCTGGCACGGAGAAATCGAGACATCCGAATGATAACATCATGGGTCACCACCCTATCGACGAGTGCCAAGTGTGTGCATAAGCAACGAATGTGCATGAGAAACACGCAGTAAATAGCAAAGTCAATAACTAAGTACCAGAATTTTTCTTAATTTAATACAAAGCTGTTTAAAACATACATAATAAAATATTACAAAGCAGAAATATAGTTTTAAACCAAACAACAAAGCTTAAACTTTAACTCAGAACTCCGGCGGAGCCGCATCCTCAAGCTCAGCCTCCTCCTCTTCCTCGAACCCTGCACCAAAATCTACAGAACCAAAAATGGTGCCGCCGGTAAGTAAAATACAAACACCACTAGATAAAAACATATAAAACTCAAACAATATGTATGAAAGAAAAACCAATTCACACGTCCCGTAAAACCATTTTTTCCGCGCACGCCAAAAACTCATTTGACCCAATAACATATTACTTAAAACCAAGCTTCGCCATTATCCCAGATAATGGCCCAAACCACCATTTTCCCATAAAATGGATCAAAAGCCTAAACACATCCTCGCTATTTTTCCAGAAAATGGCCCGTATCCGAAAACCATAAAAACGATCCATTTATGCATGCGTCATGATCTCCCCTAGGGATCATCCGCACACTCTGGCTCTATGTCACACCGCAGGTAACAACTACGCATGTGATACCTAAATGAGCGATGCCCAGACTCGCACCCAGCGCGTACCTGGCCAGGCCATCCTCTAATCCCCGCCACTCTAGGGACCACGGAGTCGACACGACAGCGTTACCATATCATGCGATCTAGTCGTCGCCCTACGACAACGCAGGGGACGTCACTCAGTATTATCCACTCCCGAGTGCCCAGAGGAGCTCCACGGAGATAATAACCCATCCCGGCTTGGGCTCGTGAGACATACGCACCCGAAAACCATTTACGCCAACAAAACATGATTTTCTCACTTAAAATAAAATGCACATGTATGCAATATGTAACGCATGCCTCAAGGCTCAAATAATCAAGCAATCACAAACAACCAAAACCAAGCACTCCGTCCTCAATCCATCCGACCCCCAAACTGCTCGAACTCAGTCTGGAATCAGCCAACCAACAGTAAATATTTATTGTATGAGCAAAATATATTTAAATCTAAAAGTAGAGTTTAGAAAATACTTACAGTGCTATGTGGTATTTTTTGAAAGCTCGCTGCGTTGCAAACGGCAGAAGAAAAGCAACGTAACAGTAAAATTTTACTGTGGCCGTAGGTTGTAAAATATCCACTTTTGAACGGGGACAAACCAATGCTCGAGATTGGTAGGGAATGGTCTAGGGATATTTATGAAGCTAAGGGAAGTGGAGTTTGGCCGTGGGTGGCAGCGAAAACAGCGGAGGAATAAACGCCCAAATCGGAAACTAGCTCGTGGGAACTATTCCCGCGACGGATCGAGGCCGAAAATGGGTGGGTTAGGACGGCAGAGAGTCGGTGATGAAGTGGTGAAGAGGTGGTGGCCGAAGGTGGAGCGACGACGGCAAAACGGAGCAAAAGCCGTTCAGCTTGAAGATGGTTTTCCGGCTAAACGGCAGCTCCGTTGGCAGTGAAACTTGGTGGGGGTGATCACTGGCTGGAGGGGATGAAAGCTGGGTGGGTGGTGTGCAGCACGGTGGCCGGCAACGGTGGTTCTGGGTGGAGAGAGAGAAATGAACGGAAATGGGTGTGGAGAGAGAGTGTCGCGCGGTAGAGAACCGAGAGGAAGAGAAAGAAAGAAAGAAAAAGAAGAAAAAGAGAAAGAAGAAAAAAAGAAAAGAGAAAAGGAAAAGATGAGAGAAAAGAAATGAGGTCCAATCCTCACTTCGGAAACCAAAACAGATCCGTCGAAAACGAGATTAAAAACTGTAAAACGACTAAATAAATAAAACACACCAACAAATAAATTAAAAACCAATTTAAAACACAATAATTTAAAATAAATAAACCACTATATTAATTAAATTAAAAACAACCCTTCAGTGAAAATACACGCAAAAGCGGGTTATCACATCCTCCCCCTTTAAAACAAATTTCGTCCTCGAAATTTGCAAGATCAAACACCAACTTGAAACAAGCCACATAATTCCACATAAAACCACATGCGACCAAGATTAAGAAACGTAACATCATTACTCAAACAAGTATGGGTACTGCTCCCTCATATCCGCTACTCGCTTCCAAGAGAAATCTTGAGCTAACAGATCTCCCCATGCCACCTTAACCAAAGGTATCGTCTTGGACCTCAACTGTTGCTCCTTCCAATCCATGATCTGTGATGGAACAACCTCATAAGTAAGATCCGGTTGCAACTGAATACTCTCTGGGTCGACAAAGCGTGGCTCTTGTTGTCCAAAGCTCTTCTTCAAGGATGATATGTGGAAGACATCATGAATATCCCCAAAATATTTTGGCAAAGCAACTCTATAGGTGATGGACCCTACCTTCTCCAGAATTTGAAAAGGGCCGACATACCTCGGATCTAGTTTCCACTTTTTACCAAAATGCTTAACTCCTCTCATGGGAGAGACTTTGAGATAAACCCAATCACCTTCTTCAAAAGATAACTCTCTCCTCCTGGTATCAGCGTAGCTTTTCTGAAGACTCTGAATTGCCGCCATTTTATCCCTGATGATCCGAACTTGGCTTTGCATCTCTTGAATTATTTCGGGTCTAATTATCTTACTCTCCCCAACTTCATCCCAAGACAAGGGCGATCTGCACTTCCTCCCGTAGAGAGCTTCATAAGGAGCCATCTGAATGGTTGCATGGAAGCTATTATTATATGCAAACTCTATGAGCGGCAAATGGTTTTCCCAACTCTCTTGAAATTCCATGACACATGCTCGCAACATGTCTTCAAGGGTCTGAATAGTGCGCTTTGATTGGCCGTCTGTCTGCGGGTGATATGCAATACTAAACTTCAACTTAGTACCCAATGCTGCCTGCAAACTCTTCCATAACTGAGACGTGAACCTTGGGTCTCGATCTGACACTATACTCTTCGGTATACTGTGCAACCGCACTATCTCCTTGATCTACAAGCGGCTCAACTTATCCAAGGAATCGGTGTTATTAACAGGCTAGAAATGAGCACTCTTCGTTAACCGGTCAACAATCACCCAAAAAGAATTTTTCCCACTAGGCATCCTCGGCAAGCCCACTACAAAGTCCATCATGATGTCATCCCACTTCCACTCAAGGATAGGGAGGGGTTGGAGCATACTAGCAGGTCTTTGATGCTCAGCCTTGAATTGACGGCATGTGTGGCATTTCTCAACATACAAGTATCGATACATCTTTGTACTGCCGGGATGAACTGAATAAGGGGCCGCATGAGCTTCTGCCATGATCCACTACTTGAATTTTGAATCTTTGGGGACCACCCTACGAGCGCAGAATCGAAGAATTCCATCTTTATCCGTACTATAGTGCAACGGCCCTCGAGATTTTCTGACTCTTTTCCTGATATCCAGCAGCTTCGGATCCTTCCTTTGAAGAGTCTTCAATTCTTCAAAATCAGTTACTCGAATATCAAGAGCTGAAGATAAAATCTCTTCTTGCTGTGAACTTTCAATAAGGAGCCTTCTCATCCCACAAAGCAAAGAATCCAATTCTGACGGCTCGGCTTCATCTTCCAAGTGCGATTTTCGGCTCAACGCATCAGCAACTATATTTGCCTTCCCCAGATGATACTTGATCTCGCACTGGTAGTCATTGATTAACTCCAGCCATCGTCTCTGCCTCATATTCAGATTCTTCTGGGAAAACAAGTGCTTCAAGCTCTTGTGATCAGTGTATACTTCGCAAACTTCCCCATACAAAAAGTGCCGCCAGATCTTAAGAGCAAAAAAATCGCAGCCAATTTCAAATCGTGCGTCAGATAATTCTTCTCATGGTCCTTTAGCTGACGGGATGCATTGGCAACAACGCGTCCTTCCTGCGTAAGGACACAACCCAATCCAAATTTAGATGCTTCACTGAAGACTACGAATGGCTTATGCGGTTCTAGGAGTGCTAACACTGCTGCAATTGTCAACCTGTTTTTCATATCTTGGAATCTTCTCTCACACTTATCTGACCAAACAAATTTTGCATTCTTTCTAGTCAACGTTGTGAGAGGTCCAGATAGGCGAGCAAATCCCTCTACAAATCTTTGGTAATATCCGGCAAGTCCCAAAAAACTTCGGATCTCACACACTGTAGTCGGACGCTGCCATGACAAAATGGCTTTCACCTTACTAGGATCAACAGCCACTCCATCTCGGGAAATCACATGCCCAAGAAATCTGACTTCCTCCAACCAGAATTCACACTTGCTGAGCTTGGCATACAACTGGTGTTCTCTCAATTTCCCAAGAACTAGACGAAGATGATACACATACTCTTCAACATCTCAGGAATAAATCAGAATATCATTAATCAATACTACCACAAAGGAATCCAGATAAGGTCGAAATACTCGATTCATTAAATCCATGAAAGCAGTAGGGGCATTGGCTAATCCAAACGGCATCACCTTAAATTCATAATGCCCATATCTCAACCTGAAAGCAGTTTTGGGCACATCCTTGTCTCTGATCCTCAACTGGTAGTATCCCGACCTCAAATCAATCTTCAAGAACACAGCTGCTCCTAGAAGCTGATCAAATAAATCATCAATCCGTGGGAGAGGATATTTATTTTTGATGGTCGCCTTATTTAATTCCCGATAATCAATGCACATATGGAGGGTTCCATCTTTCTTTTTAACCAACAGAACTGGCGCAACCCACGTCAAAGTACTTGGTTGAATGAACCCCTTATCTACCAGCTCTTGCAACTGAGTCTTCAACTCTTTTAATTCAGCCGGTGCCATGCGGTAAGGAGCTTTATGTACAGGAGCCACTTCAGTTCCAAGTCTATAACAAACTCTATTTCTCGAACAGGGGGTAGCCCAGGCAAGTCATCCACAAACACGTCCGGAAATTCTTCCACAACGGGAATGCCTACCAAAGACTTCTTCTCAAATGGCGTGGACACCATCTGAACTAAGAAGGCTTCCGCTCCCCATGCAATCTCTCTTTTTACTTGAATTGCCTAGACAATCACCATCTGGAAGCTGAAAGCTAATTATCCGACTTCTGCAATTAATACTCGCAGAATATCGGTATAGCCAATCCATCCCGAGGATGATATCAAAATCCAACAGCTTAAACACCACCAAATCAGCATCCAAGAACTTTCTATCAAAATTTAATGGGCATCCCATAGCAACCTTGGAACACCACACCATTTCACCATTGGGTAGAGCCACTACCAATGACTTCGGCAAAGGTTCCGTGACCAAATTACACATCCGAGCAAACGTAGAAGATACAAATGACTGTGAAGCACCCGAATCAAACAAAGTGCAAGCATAAAACTCATATAAACGGACTCTCCCTGAACCAAACACATAAACCCATGAAATCCAAATACACAAAAAAAATCAAAGCACACAAAAAATCAAATCCAACAAAAAATTAAATTAAATCCATACCTGTAATTACTCCAGCATCATGGGTCGTTGGTACCTTATCATCCACATGTCCAGGTGTGACATCATAAACCCGGGCTTGTATTGTTTGCCTTGGATTTGTTCTTCCACCGCGTCTACCTCCACGGCTTCCTTGAACTGGCCTTGGACACTCACGGGCAAAGTGACCCTGCTGGCCACAATTATAGCATCGAGCCCCACCAGAAGGGCACTCACCCACATGGGCTCTATTACAAACTCCGCAAACTGGCACACGTCCTCCCATACGAACACCTGAGGATGCTTGTGGTCGAGTTCCGGTCCGCTGAACAAATTTCTGAGGCGAACTCGAGCTGCTTCCTTCACCAGAAAAACTCCTCCTCTTATGTCCCGGAGCGAAGCCCATACTCAGATTATTCTCTCGCTTCACAAGGGTGGCCACATCCACTAAGTCCTGAAAAGTGGATATTCGGTGATTGACCACCATACGGCGTATATTAGAGCGTAGTCCCCCTGAAAACGCTCAGCTCGCATTTCCTTTGTGGTGATGGGGTGGGGAGCAAATCACCCAAGTTCTATAAATCTTCAGGCGTACTGTTCCACTGTCATGCTCCCTTGGACCAAACTTGAGAACTCTCTTGCCTTTTGCTTCCTTACAGAAGTAGGAAAGAAGCGATCATTAAACTCTTTCTTGAAGTGTTGCCAGGTCACAGCGGTGAAAGATCCCAATTCTGATTCCAGCATTACCCTCTTGGTATCCATCCAATCAGAAGTGGTGCCTTGCAACAGATAGCTGGCGTAGAGTACTTGTTGCACCTCGGTGCAACCACACATCTCAAAAGTTCTTTCCAAGTCTTTGATCCACTTTCCAGCTTGAAGTGGATCCTCTTTTCCAGTGAAGTGTGGAGTTCTATGCGCCAGAAAGTGCTCATAAGTGCATCCAGCTTGCACCATGCCACTAGGCCCTCCTGGGTATAGGCAAGGTCCTCCCTGATATGGCTAAGGACCTCCTGGTTGTGGCCAAGGACCTCCTGGTTGTGGCCAAAGCCCTCCTTGTTGTGGACAAGGCCCTATTTGTTGTGGCCAGGGACCCCCTTGTTGTGGCCAAGGACCCCCTTGTTGTGGCCAAGGTCCTCCTTGTTGTGGCCAAGGCCCTGCCTACTGTGGCCTAAAATTATGCTACATGAACTCCGTCATCTGTCGTATTGCTTGGGCTATGGAGTCATCTCTTGATATATCGTCCCGAGGCTCCTGAGTAGATTTCCTTGGTCTCACCAATTTTTTTTCCTGCCACAACACAACCTCTGACCCCCTTTAAGAAAACAAGAAAACTAACATAAAACCAAAAACCAAAACCAACACCACATAGCAAGAAACAAAACAAACCAGCATGCAATAACATAACTAAATAAATAAAAAAAACAAGCAAACAAGTTCAAACAAATAAAACAAATCAAATAGCAACTTTACTTAACATAATTTTTAAAACACAACTTTAAAAAGCATTCTGGTGCTACCTACTGGACATGTGGTTTTACCCAGAGCCAAACCGCTCTGATACCACCTGTGACGCCCCCAAATCCCTACTCTTGGCACAAGGAAATCAAGACGTCCGGATGATAACATCATGGGTCACCACCCTATCGACGAGTGCCAAGTGTGTGCATAAGCAACGAATGTGCACGAGAAACACGCAGCGAATAGCAAAGTCAATAACTAAGTACCAGAATTTTTCTTAATTTAATCCAAAGCCATTCAAAACATACATAATAAAATATTACAAAGCACAAATATAGTTTTAAACCAAACAACAAAGCTTAAACTTTAACTCAGAACTCCGGCGGAGCCGCATCCTCGGGCTCAGCCTCCTCCTCTTCCTCGAACCCTGCACCAAAATCTACGGAACCAAAAATGGTGCCGCAGGTAAGTAAAATACAAACACCACTAGATAAAAACATATAAAACTCAAACAATATGCATGAAAGAAAAACCAATGCACACATCCCGTAAAACCATTTTTTCCACGCATGCCAAAAACCCATTTGACCCGAAAACATATCACTTAAAACCAAGCCTCGCCATTATCCCAGATAATGGCCCAAACCACCATTTTCTCAGAAAATGGATCAAAAGCCTCAACACATCCTCGCCATTTTCCCAGAAAATGGCCCATATCCGAAAACCATAAAAACGATCCATTTATGCATGCACCATGATCTTCCCTAGGGATCATCCACAAACTCTGGCTCTGTGCCACACCACAGGTAACGACTATGCATGTGACACCTAAACGAGCGATGCCCAGACTCGCACTGATCGCATACCTGGCCAGGCCATCCTCTAGTCCCTGCCACTCTAGGGACCACGGAGTCGACACGATAGCGTTACCATATCGTGCGATCCAGTCGTCGCCCTGCGACAATGCAGGGGACGTCACTCAGTATTATCCACTCCCGAGTGTCCAGAGGAGCTCCACTGAGATAATAACTCATCCCAGCTTGGGCTCGTGAGACACACGCACCCGAAAACCATTTACGCCAACAAAACATGATTTTCGCAGTTAAAATAAAATGCACATGTATACAATATGTAACGCACGCCTCAGGGCTCAAATAATCAAGCAATCACAAACAACCAAAACCAAGCACTCCGTCCTCAATCCATCCGACCCCCGAACTGCTCGAACTCAGTCTAGAATCAGCCAACCAACAGCAAATATTTATTGTATGAGAAAAATATATTTAAATCTAAAAGTAGAGTTTAGAAAATACTTATAGCGCTATGTGGTATTTTTTGAAAGCTCGCGGCGTTGCAAACGGCAGAAGAAAAGCAACATAACAGTGAAATTTCATTGTGGCCGTGGGTTGTAAAATACCCACCTTTGAACGGGGACAAACCAAAGCTTGGGATTGATAGGGAATGGTCTAGGGATGTTTATGAAACTAAGGGAAGTGGAGTTTGGCCGTGGGTGGCCGCGAAAACGGTGGAGGAAGCGCTTAAACACCCAAATCGGAAACTAGCTCGTGTGAACTGTTCCAGCGACGGATCGAGGCTGGAAATGGGTGGGTTAGGACGGCAAAGAGTCAGTGATGAAGTGGTGAAGAGGTGGTGGCCGGAGGTGGAGCGACGGCGGCAAAATGGAGCAAAAGCCGTTCGGCTTGAAGATGGTTTTTCGGCTAAACAACTGCTCCGTTGGTGCTGAAACTTGGTGGGGGTGATCACCGGCCGGAGGGGAAGAAAACTGGGTGGGTGGTGTGCCGCACGATGGTCGGCGGCAGTGGTTCTGGGTGGAGAGAGAAAAATGAACGGAAATGGGTGTGGAGAGAGAGTGTCGCGCGAGAGAGAACCGGGAGGAAGAGAAGGAAATTAAGAAAAAGAAAAAAAAGAGAAAGAAGGAAAAAAGAAAAGAGAAAAATAAAAGATGAAGGAAAAGAAATGAGGTCCAGTCCTCACTCCAGAAACCAAAACAGATCCGTCGAAAACGAGATTAAAAACCGTAAAACGACTAAATAAATAAAACACACCAACAAATAAATTAAAAACCAATTTAAAACACAATAATTTAAAATAAATAAACCACTATATTAATTAAATTAAAAACAATCCTTCAGTGAAAATGCACGTAAAAGCGGGTCATCACAGAGAATGTTAGGGTGGTCTAGCATATATCTATGTATAGTTGGGCGTGTTTTTTTTTTACGTATTTTTATTTTTTTTAAATATATTTTTAACTATATTTCAATATTTAAAAAAAAATAGACATATTCACTAGCTAGTTGTCACTTTTTTTATAATTAAAAAATTAAAACAGACAAGCGGTTAAATTAAAGGGAGAAAATCAAGGGCTACTTAGCATTTTCATTTTCAATATTCTTTGGTGCATGAGGAACTATCGATTTTGGACAGATCTCAAATAGACAAATAAACTTTACTTTCAAAAAGTGTAAAAAAAATGATTTTTTTATTAGTAGCACCTATATTTTTACAAAGAACTTGTACAAACCTAACATTACTCCTTGTTTTTTAGCCTATAATTGATCATTCTTAATTTATTAGCCATATAGATAGAATATATGATGAGTAACTCACTCAAAAATGAGTAGCACTAAATCTATCCCAAGTGCAGGAGGATGTCGTGTAATAATTAGGAATAAATTCCTAAATCGTCTCCTCAGGGAAAGTTACTTAAAAATCAAACTCGTTGAAAATGGTGAAAAACTTCACAAAGAGAAAATAAAATGATGGTATGTGCAATGGATGGAAAAGGGTATTAGTCATGGACTAGATTCATGTTTTTAGATTTTGATTGTCGGATTGGAATGTAAAGGACTAACAGATTAAACTCAGAAATTAATAAAACTAAATTAAGAATTAAACTAAATTAGGAAATAATTGACAAAACATGCACTGAAAATTGAAAAGCCTCAAATTCAATGTTCTAGGGTTCATTATTATATTCAAATCACAAATTCTCAAATTAAACCACCGTAATTGTAATCACTATTAAAATGAAAACTTAACGAAACGATAAAAATAAATAACATGAATTAAATGAATAACAAATAAATGACTCAAACGTCTAAATCAAAATTCTCTAAAATAATTCAGAAACTCAAAACTGAAATGAAATAGCAAGTAGGGAATTGAAAAGATCATGCCAATTGAATGAAGATGAAGATTCGAAGCGGTGGAGGAGGCTAAGCTGCAGTGGCAATTGGACCCCTCAAAGAGTTCTTCAATCTGCTGCAGTGTGAGTGAATGATCCAGTGGAAATTGTGTAGCTGCGTGAATTATCGATTATATGAATCCTCCTCTCCGAATCTGAATGAAAATCAATGGAAAATAATGAATTCTAAGTGTTTTTCTACTCAAAACCGAGTTTTTCCAGGCCAAGAGTCGGCCATAAGATGTAAAAAAGTCATTTATATACTCTGACGGCAGAATAAACCCTGATCTGTAAAATATGATATTCGCTCGAGCGGAGTGTCGAGCGAACATCGAGTGTTCAACTTTGCCTAAGTTCGCTCGAGCGGCCTGTCGAGCGAACATCGAGTGTTCGACTCTGCCTAAGTTCGCTCGAACGGCCTGTCGAGCGAACATCGAGCGTTCGACTCTGCCTGAATTCGCTCGAGCAGCTAAATGCCTCCGCTCGAGCGATCTCTTTTCCCGCAACTCGCTCGAGCCCACTATCGAGCGGAAGTCGAGCGTTTGAATCTGCCTGACTTCGCTCGAGCGGCCAAAAGCCGCCGCTCGAGTGAATTGTACCATAATCCATATTAATCAACAGTTGATAAAATTAGAGCAGAAATTCATGCTTTTAATCAATTAAAATCACAACTTTGATTTATTCATTTTTTCATATACAACCAATGATAAAGTAATGAAAGAATTAATATATATTGGTTCCAAAAGCATTAAAAATACAATAATTCAACTCAATCACACCCCCCAACTAGCATTTTGGTAATCCTTGAGCAAAATAGTGAACATTAATTGAGATGAATATTGCATAAAGATCGAAATTCAAACAAAAACAATCAAACACAATTCTGAATTCTCACAAAAGTGACACGTTACTACTCAACCCCCAAGGGTTATACCCACCAAGACTATCTCAACAATCTTTCACATAGAATTAAGGCAAATGTCTCAGAACTCAAATGTGTGTGTTCCTCATTACTAGCCATGATTTGCCATAGGATTTTTCAACCTTAAGATTAATCATTGCTGATTCTAACTACCTCAAAGCCCAAGGGTCTAGCAGTTTTCATGCCAGCTCTATTTTTAAAGGTTGGACACTCAACCCCCAAAGTCTTGGGTAACTGTTTCTAGCCCTTTTTACTTAGGAAAGTTCACTAAGTTGCCTTTATTCCTTTTTTCTCTTTTTTTTTTTCTTTTCTTTTTGTTTTTTTTTCTTTCTTCTTTTCTTTTCATTCTAATCTTTTCAAATCCTTTTCCCCTTTTTTTTCTCTTTTTTTTTCTTTTTTTTTTTCTTTTTTTGGCATGACTCGGTAGTCCTGCAGTTTACTTCTCCAGTGTTAAATCAATGAATGGTAAATAAGGAACACTACAAGCGTAAGCATGTGCAAAATGTCCTTCAAAATTTGCTTTTCGTTCTACAAAAATTTTATCAAGTTTCATCTCAATAAGTATAACATCCCGGTGTTTCAAGCCACATATCAACAAAATATGATGCATCAAAAATCATGCTCTATATTTAAGCTTGAAAATAAATCTTCACACATGATCCCGCTCAACTACTCCACCAAGATGCTCAAATTTCACAAATCTTATTTTTTTTATTGTTTTTATTTTTTATTTTTTAAAACTGTGCACACATGCTACCCCCCAACTAGTGAGAGACATAGTCCTCAATGAGTCGAACGAAAGAAAAGAAAGTGTACAGAACTAAACAAGCAAAACAAACAATCAACATGAAATATAAAATCAAAGCAAAAGAACAAATAAAAACAAAACAAGTAAAGATAACTGTAAAGAAGGAGAAGCAAATCAAAACACTTCCCTGGGGTCTTACACAAGCAAGATCTCTTCATGTGGATCAAAGATCTTCAGAAATGACTCTAGACGTTGTCCATTGACAGTGAAGCTATTACCATTCTTCGGATTGACAATGTCTACCGCACCATGAGGATGAACGGTCTTTACAATGTACGGCCCACTCCATCAAGATTTCAACTTTTCAGAAAAAATATGCAAGCGAGAGTTGTAAAGAAGAACTTCCTGGCCAAGTGTGAAATGCTTTGGATGAATTTTCTGATCATGCAGAATTTTCATGTGTTCCTTTGCAAGCTGAGCGTTGTCATAAGCATTCCTACGAGCTTCATCCAATTCATTGATCTGCAATTTTCTCAACCCTAAAGCTTCATCAAGTGACATGTTAACATGTTTTATAGCCCAAAGAGCTCGATGCTGAATATCAACAGATAAATGACAAGCTTTACCATAAACTAATCGATAAGGAGACATCCCTAGATTTGTTTTAAAAGCTGTCCTATAAGCCCACAAAGCATCAAGAAGTTTAACCGACCAATCTTTCCTATTAGGTTTGATGGTTTTCTCTAAAATAATTTTTATCTCTCTGTTTGCCAATTCAGCTTGCCCATTTGTTTGAGGGTGATAAGGGGTAGAAACTCTGTGTGTGATACCATATTTCTTCACAAGTGTAGAAAATGGTTTATTGCAAAAATGAGAACCCCCATCACTTATAATAACTTTTGGCATGCCAAAATGACCAAACAAAGATTGCAAAAATTTTAGGACAATATGATGGTCATTTCTTTTGCAAGCAATGGCCTCCACCCATTTTGAAACATAATCCACAGCCAATAGAATATATGTGTTTCCAAAAGAAACTGGAAAAGGTCTCATGAAGTCTATTCCCCAACAATCAAAAATTTCTAAAGTAAGAATAGGGGAAAGAGGCATCATGTCTCTTTTGCTAATGGATCCCAATTTTTGACAAGGCTTACAAGCCTTGCAAAACTTATAAGCATCTTTAAACATGGAAGACCAGTAAAAACCGCTTTGCAAAATTTTTGAAACTGTTTTCTTTGCTGAAAAATGACTACCACATGCACCCATATGACAAAATCTCAAAACCGAAGAAAACTCATCATCAGGAATGCATCTTCGAATCAATTGGTCCGAACAATATTTAAAAAGATATGGATCATCAAAATAAAAGTGTCGTACCTCAGAGAGAAACCGACGCTTATCTTGGGTGGACCATTCAGAAGGCATCCGCTCAGTCACCAGATAATTGACTATGTCAGCATATCAGGGAGCTCTATCAACCACAAACAGCTGCTCATCCGGGAAACTATCATCAAGAGGAAGGCTGACATTTGAAGAAGGAGATGATGAATCTAGAGAGGTGGTCAGCTACCACATTTTCAACTTTTCAACTCCTTTCTTGTCCTTAATGTCGATGTTGAACTCTTGAAGTAATAGAATCCTGCGAATCAAGCGTGGCTTTACATTTTTCTTAGCCAACAAATACTTAAGAGCAGAGTGGTCAGTGAAAATAGTAACAGGAGAACCAAGAATATAAGTCTGAAATTTATCAAGTGCAAAAACCACTGCAAGCAATTCTTTTTCAGTAGTGGTATAATTTTTCTGGGCATCATTTAAGGTTCTACTAGCATAATAAATCACAAATGGCCTATTATCCACCCGCTGCCCCAAAACAGCTCCTAAGGCATAGTCACTAGCATCTGTCATAATCTCAAAGAGAAGGTCCCATTGCGGAGGTTGCACAATAGGTGCAGTGGTAAGCGATTTCTTGAGGGTATCAAAAGATTTTTGGCACTCATCAGTCCAAACAAATTCAATATCATTTTGTAAAAGAGTGCACAAAGGTTTTGCAATAGAACTAAACCGTTGAATAAACTGCCTATAAAAGCCAGCATGACCAAGAAAAGAACGAATATCCCTAACTGTCCTAGGAATAGGAAGTTTATATATTAATTCAATCTTTGCCTTGTCAACCTTTATACCCTCAGAAGAAACAATATGCCCCAATACAATGCCCTGAGTAACCATAAATTTGCATTTTTCCCAATTAAGTAAAAGATTTTTTTCCTCACATCTCTGGAGAATACGTGCCAAATTATGCAAACAACTCTCAAAGGATTTTTCAAAAATAGAGAAATCATCCATGAATATTTTACAAATATCATCAATCATGTCAGAAAAAATACTCATCATGCATCTCTAAAAAGTAGCTGGAGCATTACACAGACCAAAAGGCATTCTAGTAAAAGCAAAAGTGCCAAAAGGACAGGTGAAAGTGGTTTCTCCTGATCCTCAGGCGCTACAGCAATTTGATAATAACCAGAATAGCCATCCAAGAAACAATAATATGCATTACCAGCTACTCTTTCCAAAATTTGATCCAAGAATGGTAAAGGAAAATGATCCTTCCTACTGGCTGAATTAAGTTTTCTATAGTCAATGCACATTCTCCAGCCAGTAACCATTCTAGTTGGAATCAACTCATTTTTATCATTTTTAACAGCAGTCAAACCAGATTTTTTTGGTACCACTTGAGTTGGACTTACCCACTTACTGTCTGAGATGAGGTAAATGATTCCCACTGCGAGTAGCTTAAGCACTTCCTCTTTCACAACTTCCTTCATGGTAGGATTGAGCCTACGTTGAGCATCACGAACTGGTCTAGCATCGTCTTCAAGATGGATTCTGTGGGTACATACAGCGGCATCAATGCCTTTGATGTCAGCTATTGTCCAACCAATTGCGCCTCGATGCTTCTTTAATACTTCAATCAACTGGATTTCATCCTTCTGATTCAGCTTTGAGGAAATCACCACCGGAAAAGTGCCTTCTTCAGGACCAAGAAACACATACTTTAAATCTTGAGGAAGTGGTTTCAGCTCCAACTGGGGAACTTCTTCCTCTGAAGATTTAAGCATGTCTGGTGGTGGTAGAGCTTCAAACTGGAGTTTCCAGCTTGCTCCCGCAAACTGTACTTCAAGTGGTAATGAAGAATCTGCAAAACAATCAAAAAAATCAAAGTCATCTTCATTGATATGATCAATTTTCTCATCAAGTAAAAATTCAGGTATTTGAAAAATATAATCAGCATCAGAGAAGGGAGAAGTTGAGCAAATAAAATCTGTTGGTGTCAAACTCTCCACAGCATTCAAATCACTTGTGTCATGAAAATGTGCTGGCATCTTGCAAGCGTTGAAAACGTTCAACTCAAGTGCCATGTTTCCAAAGGTAAGCTTCAAAACTCCACTTCTGCAATTGATCAATGCATTTGATGTAGCTATAAATGGTCTTCCTAGGATGACAGGAGCTTGGTAAATAGTGGACACCGGCTACTGCATGTCAAAAACCACAAAATCCACTGGGTAGTAGAATTTGTCCACTGGACCAACACGTCCTCTACAATACCCCTTGGTACCTTAACTGATCTGTCAGCCAGCTGTAGCATGATGGAGGCCTTTTTCAGCTCACCCAATCCCAACTGCTCATATACTGAGAATGGTAGCAAGTTCACACTACTCCCTAAATCAAGTAAAGCTCTCCCAATGCGTGATTCACCAATCATAATGGAAATGTTGGGAGAGCCAAGATCTCCAAACTTCTGAGGAGTCTCGCTCAATATCAGTGCACTAACTTGCTCCGTTAGAAAAGCTTTCTTCTTCACATTCAGCTTCCTCTTCACTGTGCACAAGTCCTTCAAAAATTTTGCATATGAAGGCACTTGTTGTATGGCATCCAAGAGTGGAATATTGATCTTCACTTGCTTGAAAATCTCTTGAATCTCCATGTGATACTTGCTCTTTTGGCCAGCTGCCAATCTCTGAGGATAGGGAACCACAGGTTGGTATCCATTACTAGTCTCAACATCTACACTCACAGGCTTCTCCAGCTCTGGTCTCACTACCTCTGATTCTTTCTCAACTTCATCAGTCTCTGTACATCTTCAGGTGTAGGACCAATTACCTGTGTGTCTATAGGCATCTCTGGTTGGGCAACTTCCTTCCCACTTCTCAAAGTACGAACTGCCTTCACTGTCTCAATAACATCCCCTGAGACATTATGCACTTGCTGTTGTTGCTGCCTGTATACTTGAAGATTAGGCTGAGGCTGTGCTAGAAATTTTCCTTTCTCTAGGGTGCTCAAGGTTGTGCTCATCTTATTAATAGTGCCTCTCAACTCATTTATGGCCTGAGTGTTCTGATTATTTGTGGTGGTCTGAATTTGCATGAATTGTTGAAGTGTATTGGCCATCTGAGCCATACTGTCATCTAGAGTCTTCTTTGCAGATGATGAAGGCTGAGAACTCTGTGCAGCTACATGAGGCTGAAATCTAGGAGGAGCTACATAAGAATAGCTTTGAGGATTCTGATATGGCGGATACTGGTGCTGAGGAGCACCCTGATTAAATGACTGCTGTTGAGGTGGTGGGGACCGACCAGGCTGATCATTTCTCCATGAGAAATTTGGGTGATTCCTCCACCCCGGATTATATGTGTTGGAGAAAGGCTGGTTCTATGCTCTATTAACCCAGTTAGCTAATTGCATCTGCTCAGACCCACCTTCTTGAAATACTGACATAATCGGACAGTCTTGGGTCTTATGGTTTGAATCAACACATATAGAACATGCCTCTACTACTTTCACAGCCTTCACTTTTTCCATTTACATGACCTCTAGTCTTCTAGTCAATGCAGCTATTCGGGCTTGAACATCAGTGTCTTCTTTAAGCTCATATCTACCCCCTCCAGAAATTGCCCTCAGTGGCTGTGCTGCTAATGGAACTCGATCAGTACGAGTGTTTCACTGTTGTGCGCTCTCAGCAAGGTAGTTAAAAAATGATAGTGCTTCATCAGGTTCCTTGCTGAAGAACTCCCCATTGCACATTGTCTGAACAAACTGCTTGCATTCTGGAGTGAGACCAGTGTAAAAATAGCTCACCAACCTCCAAGATTCAAAACCATGATGTGGACAAATGTTCACCAAATCTTTAAATTTTTCCCAACTG
The DNA here is from genome assembly GCF_018687715.1 of Carya illinoinensis. Lineage (NCBI taxonomy): Eukaryota > Viridiplantae > Streptophyta > Magnoliopsida > Fagales > Juglandaceae > Carya > Carya illinoinensis. The sequence continues at coordinate 18,426,469 of NC_056761.1, forward strand.
GCCTGAAAGGTCTCATCAGGTCTTTGATTGAACTGACTGATTTGCTCTTGCAAAAACTGAGTTATCTGAAAAGGAAAAAAAATTTGTAAGAATTCACGCTGCATATCAGACCAACTAGAAATATAATTAGGCCTCAAATAATTAAACCAAATCTTCGCTTTATCCTTTAAAGAGAAAGGAAATAAACGAGGTCTAATGAATTCATCAGTAACAGCCCTAGTGATAAAAGTAGTGCAAGCCAACTCAAAATCTGTCAAGTGCTGGTAAGGACTCTCAGAATCCATCCCGTGGAATTGAGGTATCACTGACATCATGCCATGCTTAATAGAGAAATTAGATGCATTTTCAGGTAAAACAATGCATGAAGGTGTAGTGGTGCGAGTGGGTTGCAAATAATCCTTAAGAGTGCGCGGTGCAGGTGCAGCCATGTTTTCTAGTTCAATTTCAATTTCTTCACCTGACTCACTAATAGAAAAGACAGAAGAGCTATCTATCTCCAAATTGTGTATACTACTCTCAACACTCGATGTGACTCTAAGCAACCTATTTGAACTGTCCCTCACCCATGACATGAAACATCAGTTAAAGAGCATAACAAAAATAAAGAGTTTAAATTTAAGCTAAAATACTTTTCCCGGCAACGGCACCAAAAACTTGACTCACTCAAAAATGAGTAGCACTAAAGTTATCCCAAGTGCAGGAGGATGTCGTGTAATAATTAGGAATAAATTCCTAGATCGTCTCCTCAGGGAAAGTTACTTAAAATCAAACTCGTTGAAAATGGTGAAAAACTTCACAAAGAGAAAATAAAATGATGGTATGTGCAATGGATGGAAAAGGGTACTAGTCATGGACTAGATTCATGTTTTTAGATTTTGATTGTCGGATTGGAATGTAAAGGACTAATGGATTAAACTCAGAAATTAATAAAACTAAATTAAGAATTAAACTAAATTAGGAAATAATTGATAAAACATGCACTGAAAATTGAAAAGCCCCAAATTCAATGTTCTAGGGTTCATCATTATATTCAAATCACAAATTCTCAAATTAAACCACCGTAATTGTAATCACTATTAAAATGAAAACTTAACGAAACGATAAAAATAAATAACATGAATTAAATGAATAACAAATAAATTACTACAACGTCTAAATCAAAATTCTCCAAAATAAATGAAATAGCAAGTAGGGAATTGAAAAGATCAAGCCAATTGAATGAAGATGAAGATTCGAAGCGGTGGAGGAGGCTAAGCTGCAGTGGCAATTGGACCCCTCAAGGAGTTCTTCAATCCGCTACAGTGTGAGTGAATGATCCAGTGGAAATTGTGTGGCTGCGTGAATGATCGATTGTATGAATCCTCCTCTCCGAATTTGAATGAAAATCAATGGAAAATAATGAATTCTAAGTATTTTTCTACTCAAAACCGAGTTTTTCCAGGCCAAGAGTCGGCCATAAGATGTAAAAAAGTCATTTAGATACTCTGACGGCAGAATAAACCCTGATCTGTAAAATATCATATTCGCTCGAGCGAAGTGTCGAGCGAACATCGAGCGTTCGGCTCTGTCTAAGTTCGCTCGAGCGGCTTGTCGAGCGAACATCGAGCGTTCGACTCTGCCTGAATTCGCTTGAGCGGCCAAATGCCTCCACTCGAGCGATCTCTTTTCCTGCAACTCGCTCGAGCCCACTGTCGAGCAAAAGTCGAGCGTTTGAATCTGCCTGACCTCGCTCGAGCGGCCAGAAGCCGCCGCTCGAGCGAATTGTATCATAATCCATATTAATCAACAGTTGATAAAATTAGAGGAGAAATTCATGCTTTTAATCAATTAAAATTACAACTTTGATTTATTCATTTTTCCATATAAAACCAATGATAAAGTAATGAAAGAATTAATATATATTGGTTCCAAAAGTATTAAAAATGCAATAATTCAGCTCAATCAATGAGCTTGTTGTTTATGTTTAGAGCACTCTCAATGGCTCTTATATAATACATAAAATGTAAAATATTTAGAGAATTGTTCATAAAATGAGCTCCATTGGGTTATGTAAAAGAATTTGTAAAATACAAATTGCTACAGTAACTCGCTACATGTAGCAAGTATTATTCATCCTTCAAACAATTTTTTATTATTATTTATACTTCATTTACTCCCTTGTTTTCTTTTACTTTTTTTACGTTTCAATACAAATTATTTTTATTTTTTATTATTTAAAACACGTCTATTTTATTTTTTTCTAAAAAATATCTTAGAAATATTATTTATCCAATTTTTTCATATTTGATTTTGTTTTTAATTTTTATTTAACTTATATAATTTTATTTTTTGTGTATAATTATATATTGTAAATATATAAAAAAAATATGGATATTACAAATTTATTAGTGGAAAGGAAATGTTTAAAAAAATTATTTAAATGATATGAAGAAAAAATAGATAAAGTGATGTATGATATATTATAAAATTTAGTATGTAAAATAAAAAAAGTATATTTTGATGATGTATTTAAAAGGATATAATGAAAAATCTATTGGGAGTGCTCTCTTAGTTAGAGATCTCTAAATCGATCATTAATTACTAGTAATAATATTAATTACTGTACTATTTGTTGGTACTTATCTTTATTCATCACCCATAATCTAATATCTATAGATATTTCGTCATCTATAAGCCACGTCAATTAGTTTATTAATATTATAAAAATATTCAACATTATGTCCTAGGTATTAATCTAGATGCCGGCCGAGTGGTGTTCTTTGGTACGTAGTTTAAAATGCAAGAAAAAATAAAAGGAAAAGGAAAATGTTAGTGTTAAGTGACTCACTCAAAAATGAGTAGCACTAATGCTATCCCAAGTGCAGGAGGATGTCGTGTAATAATTAGGAATAAATTCCTAGATCGTCTCCTCAGGGAAAGTTGCTTAAAATTAAACTCGTTGAAAAAATGTGAAAAACTTCACAAAGATAAAATAAAATGATGGTATACGCAATGGATGGAAAAAGGTACTAGTCATGGACTAGATTCATGTCTTTTGAATTTTTTGTTTGTTGGATTGGAATGTAAAGGACTAATAAATTAAACTCAGAAATTAATAAAACTAAATTAAGCATTAAACTAAATTAGAAAGTAATTGACAAAACATGAACGGAAAATTTAAAATGCCCAAAACCAAGATTCTTAGAATTCATCTTTGTAATTAAATCATGAATTCTCAAAATAACACATAACAGTTGTAATCACTTATTAAATGAAAACTTAAAGAAGTAAGAAAAATAAATAACACAAAATAGGTAAGCAGAAACTCAAAAGTATTCTATAAACTTTAAAATAAAATAGGGAACGAAAAGTCTAAACGAAAACTTCCTTTCATTATTCAATTGAAATTCAAAACAAAAAGGAAACAACTTCTCATATATGATGTTTCAGAAAAATTAAAAACAAAAACAAAAGCTTAAAACCAAACCTTTCTTGCAATAAATTAAGGTTACACAATTAATGAGAACTTCTAAAGCAATTCTTTTTGTTGCATGAAACAAAATAGCAATTTGATTTAAACTTCTAAAACAATTTCTTTTTGGTTGCATGAAACAAACTAGCACACTTGATTAAAATTAAGGTATTACACTTAATGAAATAAAATTCTAGAACAAATCTTAATACACTTAATAAAAATGCTAAAACAACAAAGCTTTGAAACTAAAAGGAGAAACAAAATTTCTAAAAACAAAAAGGAGCTAATTCTTTCAAGTACATAGCAAAAAATTGTGTGTGTTTGTCTAAGTTTGAGTTGTCCTAGATGTCCCCTTGTATGCTTCGGAGTGCACTCCTTTTATAGCCGAACCTTGGCTAGTTCATCTCTCATTCAATTGCATTCACACTCAATTTTGCTCTCACACTCAATTTGCATTCACACCTCATTCTTGCATTTCACACCTCAATTTCGGCCACTTGCATTCCTCTTTAATTATTTTGTGTCTTGCATTGCATTCCTCTTCAATTGCCGTGTCTTGCATTGCATTCCTCTTCAATTATTTTATTCAATTGGTTTATTAATTCAAACCAAACAATCAAGTCCAACATGCCTAACTTCTTGCCTAACTTCTTGCCTAACTTGTTGACTAACTTGATGCCTAACTCCTTGCCTAACTCATACTCAGTTTCTTCATTGCCTCTCCAGCCGACTTCCTCAATTTGTTTCTTCAATTTGTTATTTCAATTTCAGCACACAACAATTCATTCACGTACTGCTTTGACCGGTCCAAACTAATTCAATTCATTCCCCCAACTACAATTCACTCTAGCCGACTTCTCTTCAAGAGTCAAGCACGGCATCTCTCCTTTCTTTTCTTCATCCAACAATATATATATATATATATAAATAGCTGCCCCAAGTTGCAAACTCATTCCTCCAATCAATTTCATTTCAGCCGAAATCCATCTTCAATTCATCACATGTTCTTCACACTTCAACAAAGTCGGCTTCTCTTCAATTTGTCACATGTTTTCTTCTTTTTTTTCTTCATTTCGGTTCTTGTCCAATTCAATGGAAAGGAAGCAGCCTTTTATGACTTTTTCAATGTTAAATTTGGTGGAGAGCAGCAGCCTTTTTCTTCATATAGTTTCGGTGGACAGCAGCCCTTTGATTTCAATAACTTCTTCCTTCATTTCGGTGGATAGCAGTAGTCCTCTTCTTCCAATCCATCACATGTTTCTCACCTTAATTTAGCTGCAACAACCAATGTAAGTTAAGCCAAACCAGCAACCTTCCAACTAATGTATAATTTAGGTGGCTTGGAAATGAGTTGGTGGATTTGTGGGGTGATTGGTGTAGCTGTGTATGAGGTTAGATGGAATTGGGATTGTTTGAATGGTGGGAAAGCTCAAAACATAGTATGAACAAGGCATGAACATAATGAACCATGGTATGCATGAAAAATGGAGATGGAGATTAAAAGAAAAAAAAAAGAAAACACTCAACAACAAAATAACACAAATGCAAAATTGGCTTGAGCAACTTCCATTCAAAAATGGCAAGAAGTGTTTCTATCTTTTGAGGTTCATGAATTGAACCCAAAAGATGAAAAGATAGCTCAAGAAAAATTTATGAACATGAAGAACAAGAAAAACAATTGTACAAATGCAAATGATAATGGAAAGCAAGAAAAATTATGAACTAGAATGCAAGTAATCAATAGTTGGTAGAATTCAAGCAGAAATTCATGCTTTTAATCAATTAAAATCACAACTTTGATTTATTCATTTTAACCATTTTTCCATTTAAAACCAATAATAATGTCATGATGAATTTAAAATACATTGATTTTAAATAGTTAAAATGTGCAATATTTCAGCTTAATCATTAAGAACATGTTTTACACTACCAATCATACGGATGACCTGCAACAATGCCAACGAACAAATGGGCGGCACTGGTTACCTTGGGAATACTCCCATGCCAAAGTTAGAATAATATAATATTAGAGTACATGCATGTACTCTAATATCATCCATCCAAGGCTCATCCTCTCACTGGCAAATATCTCCAATTCTAGATGATATCGTTTCTCTGTTAGATCTACAGCAAGAATGGTCCTTTAAAAAAATTAATTGATCTCAAAATCGATTTGCGCATTTTGTGGCACAATGGGCGGCAACCAATGGTCTTGTTGGTTGCATACCAGTAGCTATCTTACCTTGCAATATTGTATCTATAGATAGTGGCAAAGACCCTCCTGTTTCCTCTTCAGTTCATTAATATATATGCAAGCTTGATTAGAAAAAAAAAAAAAAAAAAGAAAGAGTACGTGCATGTAGGAGACAAAGTTAAATCATGTGAGTTTTGTTACCGCTCGTAAGCTATTTGTGATATCCCAGACTTTGCTACGTTTTCATTCATATTTTTTATTAGCAATTTATGAATGGTTATTGGGCCATGCAAAGTGATAGAGGATTCCTAGAGATATTTATTTGGATATGGGAGTAGGGGTGTAACCGGTTCGGTTCTTGACAAAATTTAGGACCGAACCGGTATGCACTGGTTTTGGTTACCCTCCTATACCGATACTCCGATTTTACAGATTTTTGGTCCGGTTCAATCTGGTTTTTTGGTTTTAATGTACTATATTATATATTATATAATACAGTATATTATAGTATATAATACTGTAGTATATTATATTATAATACATATTATAATTGTATTCTAGACTATAATGATATATTATAGTATATTATAATTTATAGTGATATAGTATTAGTATAACTATTAATATGCACTATATAATATTAGTATAACAATTAATACAATAAAAAAATGATATAATATTTTAAAATTTAATATTTAATTAATTAAAAATAGTATTTCTAAATGTTTTAGTTTCTTTAGTCTTTTTTCTATTTTAGAAAATTTCTTCCTTGGGAGCTAGTTAGCCTTCTAGTATTTATTATTTTCAAAATAACATTATTTTATGTATTTTTATATAATTTCTTAGAGGATTTAATAGCTTTTATATCTTAATAAAGACTATTAATAATTTGGTTTTGAAGATCAGGTGCTCTCAAATGATGTGGGGGACCTTAGATAATTTAATTTGCCTAACTTGTTTAAGCATTGACGCCAAGCAACTCTGGCCACGATAGAGTTCATTAATTTAGGGAGGTATATATGTATTTAATGCCAAACTTATGGTCCCAACCATTCAGTGTCCCCCAATTCCAGCCACCAGCCAGCTCTCATAATAACGAAGAGGAGGTTTTTTCAATGGAAGGTGTTGCATGCACCGTTCCCAGCGATAGCTGGGAGCTACCGTTAGTTATAATATGTACTGTTTTTTTTTAATATTTACTTAATTTTAACACTGTTAAATAAGAGAACCATTTATTATAATAATTTAGATAATCTTTCAATAAAAATACACGTAAATATGGGATATCACATGTTGAAGAATGGGTTTGTTGAAGAATGCCTTTTTCTTCACTTATGTAACATTCATATACATTGGAGCACTATCAGTTGCTGTCTTTGTTATTTCCAGTGCTACAATTTCAGCAATTGTTGCTTCTCTGATAGCTACAGGTAGAGCTATCTTTTCTTACTATTTTGTGCCCAAGTTAACTTCTTATTATTGAATCCTACCTGCAGGTTGGTGGTTTATCAGTTCTCTGGGTAGTGTGTTTGTTAACAATCTTAAGCTTAAGCAACAGTTTGGTAAGTTTGGATCAAATTTTCACTACTTTATTTTCAGTGTTCCGTACATTTTGTATAACTTTGGATGTCCCATTTATTTTTAATTAGAGATATTTGAGTTAGGTGATGGCTATGATTGCTAATGCTTGTGTTTATGAAAATTTAACCTACATAATTTTTTAATTTGTTTATGATAAGTTAAAATACTAAAGCTTTGCCTGGTGGGAGATTTGAGAATGGAGGCGCAAATGAAGGTTCTCATTACACATGTATCAGCTGTGGAGGAATGCATTGATTGCATGAAGCAAACATTATGTATTGGTGGCTCTATGTAATCCACTTTTGATATGTAATTTCATTTCATATATTGTAATTTTGTATTTTGTATTGTAATGTAATGTATAAATATAAAATAATGTAATAAGTAGTGATTACATTATGTTTTGCATGCATTTACGTGATAAATATTGACTTTCTTTTTTTGGACGCATTTAGTTAAAAATGTAAAGGTAATTAGTTTTCTAATATAAAAGAATATGCCTTGCAACATTTTGTATTGAAAAATTTGTAATGTAATATAGGCTTTTAGATGAAAAATATACTGCTTGAAAGAAATTTAATGATATAGGGTTTTATTATTTAAAAGAAAAAAACTTGGGTCAAACTCGAAATATGAATTTTCGGGTTTCACAAACTTGGGTTCTGGCTCGGATTATAACCCGGATGTATATGTGCCGAACTCTGTCCGGATTTAAATTTGGATTCCAGGTCGGGTATATCTGGATACCAAATTTGGAACCTGAGTGAACAACTCTATTTTGGACAAATTTCAAATGGAAAAAATTCAAATAGACAAGTTTCATGGAAGTCTTTATAAGAAAAAGTAGACTTCACTTTAAAAAAGTGTAAAAAAATTGATTTTTTTACTAGTAGGACCCATATTTTTACAAAGAATATGTTAATTACGGTAATAATTAACTACTAGTAATAATGTTAATTACGGTATTTTATTGGTACTTATCTTTATTCATCACCCATAATATAATATTTATAGATATTTCGTCATCTATGGGCCACGTTAATTAGTTTATTAATATTATAAAAATATCCAACACTATGTTCTAGCTATTAATCTAGATGCCGGCCGAGTGGTGTTCTTTGGTACTTAGTTTAAAATGCAAGAAAAAATAAAAAGAAAAGGAAAATGTTAATGTTAAAAACGTGTTTCATACCACCAATTATACGAATGACTTGCAACAAACAAATGGGCCGCACTGGTTGCCTTGGGAATACTCCAATGCTAAAGTTAGAATAATATAATATGAGAGTACGTACATGTAGGAGACAAAGTTAAATCATGTGAGTTTTGTTACCTCTCGTAAGCTATTTGTGATATTTCGGACTTTGCCAAGTTATCGTTCATATTTTTTATTAGCAGTTTATGAATAGTTATTGGGCCATGCAAGGTGATAGCGGATGCCTAGAGATATTTATTTGGATATGGGAGCATTAGGTATGGAAGCCCACAAGTAAGGCCCATAGGGGATTTTTGTGACGTCCCTAAATCCCACTTACGGACACGGGGAAATCGAGACGTCGGGATGATGACAACATGGGTCACCACCCTATCGCCAAGTGCCAAGTGTGTGTACATGTAACAAGTGTGCAAAAGAAAACACGCAGCGAATAAATAAAGTCATATAACTATGTACCAGAATTTTTTCTATGTTTAATACAAACCATTTCAAAACATACATAATAAAATATTACAAGCTACAAATATTGTTTCAAAACCAACTACAAGGCATAAACTCTAAATCAATACTTCGACGGAGCCGCCTCCTCGGGCTCAGCCTCCTCCTCCTCCTCAACCTCTGCATCAAAACCTACGGAACCAAAATGGTGCCGCAGGTAAGTAAAGATCCAAACGCCACAAGATGAAAACATATTAAACTTAAACAATATGCATGAAAGAATACAAATGCACATAGTCCATAAAACCACATTTTTTCACGTACGCCAAAATCCCATTTTGGCCCAAAACATATCCTTTAAACAAAACCTCGCCATTATCCCCGATAATGGCCCAAAAACCAAACCATCAGAGCACTGTAGGCGGGAATCGCAGGCGGGACTCTACCACCATCCCTGCTCACCACCGTCCCTACACGTACACCGTAGGCTGGAATCACAGGCGGGATTCTACCACCGTCCCTGCTTACCACCATCCCTACACGTGCCTTTGACTCAAACCAGTCAATCCAACCATTCACATATACTTTGACTCAAACCAGTTAATCCAACCGTTCACATATACCATAAATCATTTCTCGCTTACAAACCCAGTTTTCATTTTACAAACATATGTACATGCATGCAACTACACGAAAACCCGATTTTTCCTTTTTAAACATGAACATGCGTGCACTATACCATGCAAACATCAAGGCACAAATATCTCCAACAAATATCAACATCAACCAAACAACTCCGTCCTCAATCCATCCGACCCCTGAACTCCTCGGACTCAGTCCGGAATCAACCAACCAGTCAAATAATTTATTGTAAGAGCAAAAATATATTTAAATCTAAAATAGAATTTGGAAAATACTTACAGCGCTATAAGGTATTTTTTGAAAGCTCACGACGTTGCAAACCGCGGTGAAAAAGCAATGTAACAGTGTATTTTACACTGTGGCTGTGGGTTATAAATTACCCACTTTCGAATGGGGACAAACCAAGACTTAAAATTGATAGGGAGTGGCCTAGAGATGTTTATGAAGCTAATGGAAGTGAGTTTCGGCCGTGGGTGGCGGTGGAAATGGCGGTGGAAGTGCAAAAAGGGGCAGATCGGAGTTGAGCTTGTGGAAGCTGCTCCGGAAATGAATCGAGGCTGGAAATGGGTGGGTTAGGACGGTAAGAGGTAGAGGATGAAATGGTAAAAAGATGGTGGCCGGAGGTGCAGTGATAGTGCCGGAAATGGCCAAAAGCCGTGCAGCTTAGATGGGTTGTAGGGGGTTAACGGCGGCACGGATGGGGCTGGTTTTTGGTGGGGTGGTGCGCCGGCCGAAGGGGAGTCGATCGGTGGGGGCTGTGTCAGCCACGTCGGCCGGCGGCGGTGGGTCTAGGTGGCACAACTGGACGGCGACTGGAGAGAGAAGAGAGAGGTGTTGCGCGCAAGAGAAGAAGGAAAAAGAAGAAGAAGAAAAGAAAAAAAGAAGAAAAGAAGAAAAGGAAAAAGAAAAAAGGAAAAAGGGAAAACGAAAAAAGGAAAAGAAAAGATGGAGAAAGAAAATGAGGTCCAGTCCTCACCTCCAGAGTCTAAAAACTGATCCGACGAAAACAAATTTAAAAACCATAAAACAAGTAAAATAAAACCAATTAAAATACAATAATTTAAAACAAAAGAACCAATATATTAATTAAATTAAAATACTCATTCAGTGAAAATACACGTAAAAAGGGGATGTTACATCCTCCCCCCTTAAAAAGAAATTTCATCTTCGAAATTTGTGAGGTCAAACATCTGCGCCAAAATAAGATACAGGATACAACTCCGAACATAATTGAGAGATACATATCATCAACAACTCCCAACAAATTCCATTAGTTATAATCTTCACACCATAAATTGCTAATATCAACAACGTCTCTACTTTACCTTCCAAACTTTCATCCTATTTTAACTTGGTAACCTAATAGCCACTTCCAAAGTTAACCATCAATAAACAAACTTGCAAGACCAAAAGATTAATCTCCCATTAAAACTTTGAATCACTACTAATTCCTCAAAATCAATACAAAATTTGAATTTCTAAATATCTCCAAAAATCATGATTTCGCGCGCACTCTGATAACTCGTCAAAATACATAAAGGTTATATCCTCATAAATTAACATCATCAAGTACAAGCTCAATCCACACCTAATTACAAGAAAACCTTTATCACATTTCCATAGCAAATAATATACCTCCAAAAACCACAAATCTTCACTCATTCCTCAGTTGGCCATCACTGCCCTAATCAAGAATCAACATTCCGCAAAAATACATCCATTGATTGATGACAGAAATCAATACTAATCAACCTCCAGGCCCCAAATTGAAAACACATAACATCATCCCAAAATACACCTGTCTCCTCTAAAGATAAGGAACATATCCAAAAGACCCAAGTCCTTCCCGGCCAACCAACGAGAGCGCCTATAACATCTATCCGATATCCCACACTTCAAGCTCATTACCTATATTTTGAATAACATCTAATTTTGCAATAACTAACTCACTATAAACTACCATTGACTTCACCTAGACATAATCGAAACGCTCTTGTTGACTCACCCACCTACTTGTACTATCAAAAACTCTAGTTTTAGTACAACTAATTCCTTCGATAGCACTTCACAAATAACTCTCAAGACAGGCCATACTGTTTAAATCTTCAATCCATCAAAAACTATTAAACAACACTCATGGATCCTAATACTTTATTACTTCATACATATGATTATGCTACCCACCGTTGATGCATAAGTTTCAACTTCCAAGATTTTTTTTTTTTTACAACAAAAATGGTGACCTAACAATCTCTTTTCAAGTTAATTTAACAATATCCCTAATTCTGCCAATTGGATACTTGATCTCCAAAGAAAAGTATAGTCTTACAAATTTAAATTCCTATGACTTCAACTCGCAATTAATTCTCAAGATAAACACAACAGTTGTTTCAAACCATCATTCCGATGGGTAACCCCATTTTAATGTTACAACCTAATCAATCTCCAACATAAATCATACTAGCACACCAATCTTGCGAAACTAAAAACTTCAATCTCATTAAAAAACATCAGTCCTTCAAATCTGTGACCCTATAACCTTAAATTATGCAGAACTCCTTCCCCCAAAATCCATTAAGTCAATGAAGTTATATCTAATAATAAAACAATCGACTCCCGAAACTTTCAAAATCTAAAATCTTAAATCCAATCATTTCCTAAAATCTACAAAACCTTAAAACTTTGCTAAAACTTCATAAAATCTATCCTTGAAATTTGTTGAACTTACAACCTATTACATTATAGACCATTTTATAAACTCCACGGAACCAAAGAACTCAATTATTCTACTTCCCTAAAAGATCACCCAGATCATGCCATTCTCTCCAAGCCTCGATAATATAAAAAGAAAAACAAACCACACAAGGTGTTCATCACGAAAGATTAGATTAGACCCATACCTGCCATGACTCCAGCATTCTGAGTCTCCGTAACCGCGCCTCCAATGGTACCAAGAGTCACTGCGTACATTTGAGCCCGAGCTAATTGCCTCTGGTTAGTTCTATCACTGCGATGAGCTCCACAGCTTTCTTGAACTCGACTAGGGTACTCACGAGCAAAATGCCCCGTCTGACCGCATTCAAAACATTGGTTACTACCTAGACGACACTCGCCTCCGTGAGCTCTATTACATTTGCCACAAACTGGAACTCGGCCTCCCATACACACACTAGGGGCTGCCAACGATCGGATTCCTGTCCTCTGCATAAACTTTTGTGATGGTCCAGAACTGCTTCCTTCACCATCAATGTTCAGCCTCTTCTGACCTAGAGGGGAGCTCACATTCAAACTAACTTCACGCTCTACTAGAGTGGCCAAATCAACTAATTCCTGAAAAGTTGTAATCCAGTGGCAAACTATCATTTTGCATATATCTGGTCGCAAAATTTCCTGAAAACGCTCGGCCTGCATCTCCTCCGTGGCGATGAGGTGGGGAGCAAATCGCCCAAGCTCTATAAATCTTCGAGCATACTGTTCCACTGTCATACTCCATGGTCATTAAATTCTTTCTTAAAGTGCTGCCAGGACACAGCGATAAAATACCCCAATTCTGACTCCAACATTACTCTTTTTGTATCCCACCATTCAGAAGCCGTGTCTTGCAACAGATAACTAGCATAAAGTATTTGTTGCGCCCCAGTGCAACCACATACTTCAAACGTTTTTTCTCAATCTCTAATCCACTTTCCAGCCCGAAGTGGATCCTCTTCTCCCATGAAGGGTGAAGTTCTATGCGCTAGAAAGCGCTCATAGGTGCATTCAGCTTGCAGTACTCCACTAGGCCCTCCTTGTTGTGGCCTAAAATTATGCTGCATGAACTTAGTCATTTGCCTTAGTGCTTGGGCTATGGCATCATCTCTCGACATATTGTCCCGAGGCTCTTGAGTAGACTTTCTTGGCCTAACCATCTTCCTGCCACAACACAACCTTTGACCCCGTTTAAGAAACGAATAAAACCAACAACATAAAACCAAAACCAAAGCCGAAACCACATAACAAAAAAATAAAAAGAAACTAGCATGCAATAACATAACTAAATAAATAAATACAAACAAGTTAACTCAAATAAATTCAAATAAAAAAACAAATCAAATAGCAAACTTTAATTAAAATAAATTTCAAATCATAAGTTTAAAAACTTTCTGGTACTATACCTACGGGACATGTGATTTTACCCAGAGTCGAACCATTCTAATACTACCTGTGTCGCCCCCAAATCCCACTTATGGATACGGGGAAATTGAGACGTCGGGATGATGACAACAAGGGTCACCACCCTATCGCCAAGTGCCAAGTGTGTGTACATGCAACAAGTGTGCAAAAGAAAACACGCAGCGGATAAATAAAGTCATATAACTAAATACTAGAATTTTTTGTATGTTTAATACAAACCCGTTCAAAACATAAATAATAAAATATTACAAGCTACAAACATTGTTTCAAAACCAACTACAAGGCATAAATTCCAAATCAATACTCCGGCGGAGCCGCCTCCTCGGGCTCAGCCTCCTCCTTCTCCTCGACCTCTGCATCAAATCTACGGTACCAAAATGGTGCCACAGGTAAGTAAAGATCCAAATACTATAAGATAAAAACATATTAAACTCAAACAATATTCATAAAAGAATGCAAATGCACATATCCCATAAAACCACATATTTCCAGGCACGCCAAAATTCCATTTTGGCCCAAAACATATCCTTTAAACAAAACCTCACCATTATTCCTGATAATGGCCCAAAAACCAAACCATCATAGCATTGTAGGCGGGAATCACAGGCGGGACTCTACCACCATCCCTGCTCACCACCGTCCCTACGCATACGCGGTAGGCGGGAATCATAGGCGGGATTCTACCACCGTCCATACTTACCACCATCCCTACACGTGCCTCTGACTCAAACCAGTCAGTCCAACCGTTTACATATACCATAAATCATTTCTCGCTTACAAACCCAATTTTCATTTTATAAACACATGTACATGCATGAAACTACACAAAAATCCGGTTTTCCCTTTTTAAACATAAACATGCATGCACTATACCATGCAAACATCAAGGCACAAATATCTCCAACAAATATTAATATCAACCAAACAACTTCGTCCTCAATCCATCCGATCCCCGAACTCCTCGGACTCAGTCCGGAATCAACCAACCAGTCAAATAATTTATTGTAAGAGAAAAAATATATTTAAATCTAAAATAGAGTTTGGAAAATACTTACAGCGCTATAAGGTATTTTTCAAAAGCTTACGACGTTGCAAACGGCAGAGAAAAAGCAACGTAACAGAGTATTTTACACTATGTCTGTGGGTTATAAATTACCCATTTTCGAACGGAGACAAACCAAGACATGAAATTGATAGGGAATGGCCTAGAGATGTTTATGAAGCTAATGGAAGTGCGTTTTGGCTGTGGGTGGTGGTGGAACTGCAAAAAGGGGCAGATCAGAGTTGAGCTCGTGGGAGCTGCTCTGGCAACGGATCGGGGCCGAAAATGGGTGGGTTAGGACGGTAAGAGGTAGGGGATGAAGTGGTAAAAAGATGGTGGCCGGAGGTGGAGCGACGGCCCCGAAAATGGCCAAAAGCCGTGCGGCTTAGATGGGCTGTAGGGGGTTAACGGCGGCACGGATGAGGCTGGTTTTGGTGGGGTGGTGCGCCGGCTGGAGGGGAGTCGACCGGTGGGAGCTGTGTCGGCCACGTCTACCGGTGGAGGTGGGTTTGGGTGGCATAACTGGACGGTGACGGGAGAGAGAAGAGAGAGGTGCTGTGCGTGTGGGAGAAGAAGGAAAAAGAAGAAGAAGAAAAGAAAAAAAGAAGAAAAGGAAAAAGAAAAAAGCAAAAAGGGAAAAAGAAAAAGAGAAAAGAAAAGATGGAGAAAGAAAATGAGATCCAGTCCTCACCTCCAGAGTCGAAAAATTGATCCGACAAAAGCAAATTTAAAAACCATTAAACAACTAAAATTAAACCAATTAATACAATAATTTAAAATAAAAGAACCAATATATTAATTAAATTAAAATACTCATTCAGTGAAAATACACATAAAAAGGGGATGTCACAATTTTGGCCACTAAGGGCCTAGGGGTTAAGGAAAAAACCAAATTAGGATTTTGGCATGGAAGGTCTCTACTTGGAAGAGGAAAAAGCTTCCAGTATTGTCTAGAAATTTCCATCATTAGGAATCTAGGGATTTAAATTGGAGTTTGGTATGACCAAAGAGAGTGAGAAGTGGGTAACACATGCAACCAAAAAATCGTAATAAATTGTAAGGTGGAGTAGAATGAAATACCAATTTAAATGGTGTGTTACCCTTAATGATTGAAGTTGGCAATTGATTAATGAGAAAAATTGTAGTTTGAAAAGCAACAGTGCAAAATTTAGAAGGAATAGAAGAATGGGCCATGAGAGCAAGTGCAGTCTCAACTATATGGTCGTGTCGCCGTTCAGCTAGACCATTTTGTCGAGGACTACCAAAACAAGATAATTTACAAATAATACTGTTGAACCCAAGGTTTCAAGTTTCATGTAATTATATATCTACACATTGATTTTGATGATAACAAATTAATTCAAAGAATAAAAGAGTCTCAAGCTTAAGTTGTCTACATAATGGAGTCAAGTACATCAAGGACCCAAGCATGAGCAAAAAGGGAATAAATTCACCTTAAAGCTCATAGAATAATGTTGTAAATATCTTGAAAATTTGACATTAGGATTAATGCTCAAAATTAATATTTTATCATAAAGCATTAAACTACATTTTCCACATGTGCATGAATATTTTAAAAATTAAATTTAAAAATTTGAAAGATGATTGATTGTCATCTTTCACATGTGTATGACATGATTAAAAGTTTGAATTTTGAAAATATTAAAAATGATTGATTGTCATCTTTCATATGTGCATGCTTTATTTGAATATTTTCAGAAGTGATTGATGCTCTTTTTGACTTATGCAAAAGGTAGATGAATTTGTCTGAAAAATTTGAAAAGTAAATAGTACTTCTTTTGTCATATGAGAAAAGTAAAAAAATTAGGTTTGAAATTTTTGAAAAGTAAATGATGTTGTCTTTCACAAATAAAAAAGAAGAAACTTTTATTTGAATTTTTTGAAAAGTGAATGATGTTATCTTTCACAAGTGAAAAAGAAGAAACTTTTATTTGAATTTTCTAAAAGAAGTGAATGATGTTGTCTTTGACATGTGAATCTTTTTAAATTTGAATATGAAGTCTCATATGCCTATAAATAGATAATTTGAGAGTTTCAAATTCACAACACCAAGAGCATACAACATTCATTCAAATCTTTCATTCTCTTTTCTCTAAAGCATTGGGTCTTAATCCTTATTTATTTTGAGAGCGATATAGTTTGCGCTATATTGGTCTTATTTCACTCATTGATGAGTGTTCTCTAATAACATATCCACAATCAGCTCTTGTATCAGTAAAAGGGTGTGTATCACAATTGTGCGTGTAGAAAGTATTCTACACAAGGAATAGTTAAATCATCACGTGTAAGGTGATTGCAAGTGTAAAAGGTGTTCTACACGGATCTTTTGTAGCGATGTTGTTCAAAGGTGTAATAGGTTTCTATCTCCACCTGAAGGAGGTTGAATAGTGAATTTGAGAATCCTCAAGGGGTAGTTTGAGGCGAGGACGTAGGCAGTGGTGTCGAACCTTGTTAACATACTGAGTTTGCTTCTCTCTTACCCTTACTCTTTGTATTTATTGCTTCTTCGTATTTTGTTTATATTTTAAATTGTGTATTTGATTTATAATTGTTAATTTTTAAATACAACCCAATTCACCCCCTCTTTTGTTAGTCATTTGAACAATCTGAACCATAGAGTTCTTTGAGACTGGTGGATGAAGCTTTGGAATTTGAGTTAGGTGATAGGGAATTTTTGCTGTGGAAGACTTGGAGAATGTGGACGTTTTGTGTAGGACTGGGTTGGATGGTGAGTCTGAGGAGGATTTGAATGAGTTAGTGGCTAAGTCTTTCAATTCAGATTCTGACATGCATGTTCCACTGAAAAAAGTTAAGATGGTAAGAAAAGCAAAATCTATTATTGTGTTGGAGGGTCGTACTAGTTCCAAAAAATTTCTTTAATTTTTGACGAAGATACTTTCTTGGAATATTAGGGTCATTCTTTCATCGAAGAGTAGACTTCAGCACATCTTGAATAAAAGTCATCCTTCAGTGGTGGCTATTTTAGAACTGTTTTTAATTTCTAATAAATGTAGTAGATGGGCAAGATGGATGAAGTTGCCGACTGATTTCAATAATGCTGAGGTGGGTGGTAAAATTTGGATTTTTTTGGACGTTGATTTTGAGTCTGAGTTGGTTTCCATGTCGGATCAAGCTATTAGTGGTTGGGTTGTCCATGGTAATTGCCTGGTGCTTACAACCTTTATTTATGTTAGCTATTTTCGGTCTAAAAGAATAAAGCTTTGGGATTTCCTACAAGCGCAAAATTCTTGTGGTCTTCCATGGTTCATTGGGGGAGATTTTATATTCAAGATGATAGTGAAAAGTTGGTGGTCTCTTGCAGGCTTCTCATGCAAAAAGGGAATTTAATGAGTGTATCCATGATTGTGCTTTGACGGATCTCCCTTATGAAGGAAATATTTGTCATGGTGTAATGGGAGGTTAGGGGGTCAGAGAATTTGGGCTCGTCTGGATTGTATACTCATGCTTGTGCAGCTAATAAGAGCAGGGGAGTCAATTGTTTGGCCTTTCAGATTTCTTCGTTTGTAGGGTTCTCATAAGGGATTTCTTCCTTTAGTGCATGCAGTCTAGAATAACAAAGTGGAAAGGTGTGCTATGGTGCAAATCAGTAGGAAGTTAAAATTAATCAAAAGTGCTTTGCGAGCATGGAACAAGGAGGTATTTGGTCGAGTTGATGTAGAGTTAAAAAAAAAATTGGATGACCGTATTATTGGGCTAGAATTAGATCTGTCTAGCAACTACTCGGTTCAGCTTGAAAATGATTTGTTGAAGTGTTAGCCAGACCATCTGCAGTGGGTTCATCACAAGGAAGTCATGGTATGTCAAAAATCACGGATTAAGTGGCTCACCGAAGAGGATTCTAACACTAGTTTATTCCATGCTTCCATGAGACTTAAGAGATGTGGCTTGATGATGGGAGATCTCTTGATTTGGCAAATGAGGTACATGAGGGTGCAGTATTATTTTTGCAGCAGCTCCTTTCGGTGTCGCCTGTTGAGAGGGACTCGACAGATCTAGATTCACTAACACCGATAGTTTCTAATGCCGAGAATGAGGCTTTGTGTGTTGTCCTGTCTATGGATGAGGTCAAGAGTTCTTTATGGTCTATTCCTGCAAATTGTAGCCCAGGCCCGGATGGATTTTCTGTTAGTTTTTTTCATGACGGCTTGGGATATTATGAAAGATGACCTTTTGGAGATGGTTAAAGATTTGTCTACAGGGCAACAGGTTTCTACTTTCTTTGGGGCTAAAAATTTGGTTTTGATTTTGACAGTGGATGAGCCTAGGAATTGGTAAAAGCCATTAATAGGAAAGTGAGATGTGGAAATGTAATGCTGAAAATTGATATGGCTAAAGCTTATAATCAAGTTAACTGGAGCTTTCTACTAGGGATTCTACGTCAATTAGGATTTTCTGATAATTGGGAAAATAAGGTCTTTAATGGTGTTTTGTCCCCTTTTTACTCGGTGATGCTCAATGGGTCCACTAAAAGTTTTTTCAAGGCTTTGTGTGGGTTATGGCAAGGTGGCCCTCTTTCCCCTTAGATATTTATTTTGTCTGAAGAGGTTCTTTCTCCGATGCTTAGTAAAGCATTGAGTTTGGGTCGTATTAAGCCTTTCCATCCATGTGGAGGAGCTCTGATTTCTCATTTGCTTTATGCTGATGATATTCTGATTTTTGCTAATGGTAAGAAGTCTTCTATTGAAATCTTATGGCTGTATTGCATCGGTATGAATTGATATCTGGTCAGATGATGAATCCGAGTAAGTCCTCAATGTTTTTTTCCTCCTCTATTTCAACTGACTGTAATAATGGTTTGAAGATGATTTCGAGTTTTGAGGAAGGTAGATGGCCTTGCACATATTTCGGTGTTCCTTTATTTGTGGGTCACATGATAATCCAAATGTTTGATTCATTCTTAGCCAAAGTTCAAAAGAAGTTGGCTGGGTGGAAAAGTAAGATTCTATCTTTTAGAGGTAAAATCGTGCTAATCAAACATGTTTTGAATAATATGCCTATTCACATGCTTTCTATCTTGAACTTACCTAAAGGAGTGTTGTCAGAGCTTAAGAAACTCTTTTTAGATTTTCTCTGGAGATCTTCAATAAAGAATTGAAAAAGAAAGTGGATTTCATCGAGCAAAATTTGTTTGCTAGTGGAAGAGGGTGGGCTTGGTATTCGGGATCTTCATGAGGTCCAAGAATCCTTGCTTATGAAATTTGCTTGGAAGTTAATTAAAAGTAGTTCGATGTGGTTGAATTTTTTTACTACCAAATATATTGGGAACTCTTGTCTCTATTTTGTGATGCAGCTAAGGAAAGGGTCTCGTTTTTGGAAGGGTATCATGGATCTAATGCCAAAGGTTCTAGATAATTTGAAGTGGATTATTCGGGGAGGCCATTCTAAGTTTTGGTTGGACAACTGGTTCGGAGATGGGCCGTTGATTGCTTCTATACCTGTAATAGGAAATGTTAATTTGAAGATGGCGAAAGTCCTTACTACCACTGGGCTGAATTTACACATGTTGCCAAAATTGGTTTTGAATGATATGTCTAGGAAGATCTGTGAATCACGTATCAAGTTACGGTACGGCTGGGATATATGTGTGTGGTAGCCATCCATTGATGGAGATTTTACCACCAAGTGTGCCTGACAAGTACTTCGTCAATGCCGTGATCTATGTTTATGGAAGACGCGGCTTTCAAAAGAATTGGCCACCAAAGAAGATGTCATTTTTTTTGTTTGGTGAGCTAAGAGGAGAGAAATTCCGGTGGATGATGGATTCTTTCTATCATATTTTATATGAGGGTGGAGGAGCTCAAAAAGTTTGAAAGTTTTTGTGGATGCCGTGGCATAAGAGTTTCACATATTCGGAATTGAGAGGGGATGATATGTTTTTGGTGGCAACGAGCATCAATGTCTTCGCAGGTTAGGTGGCTTTGGGGGGTTCTTCCTATTGTCATTTCATAGTAGTTATGGAGAGCAAGGTTTGTAACCAGAATGGAAGGTATAAAATTCACCCCTGATGATGTTATTCGTTGTGTTAAAATTTTAGTCAGACAGATCTCGAGCACCATCAAAAATTTTCGATGTTTGGGTGAACATGATTGGACAATAATGGAGATGTTAGCTTGCCTGATTATTCCTATTGCTATAAGGAGAATAAAATTAATTGCTTGGAAACCGCCAGAGAGAGGAAGGGTAAAGTTGAATGTGGATGGACAGCGGTAACCCAGGTGAGTCAAGAAGGGGTGGTATTATTGGGGATTCTAAAGGTGATGTAATGGTGGGATTTGCTCATTCTTATGGTCATGTTATTGACATCATCGCCGAATGTAGAGCTTTTCTTGATAAGCTTTGGTTGTGTGAGCAATTGGGTTTGTGGGATTTACTGGTAGAGTGGGATTCAGCTATTATAGTTGGTTGGCTAGCATCGGGAGTGTGCAGATATTGGGTTCTTTATGATTTTTGGGAGGAAGTTAAAGATATTGTTAGTGAGTTAAATGTTCGTTTTTACCATATTTTTAGAGAATGCCATATGGTGGCAGACTTTTTGGCAAAGTAGGGGACCCAAGGTTTTAATTCAAATTTTTGTGACATTACCTCCTTACAATGCCCTATTCGAGGAATCATTCGCATGGACAAGCTTGACATTCCTTATCTTAGACGCTGATGGTTTTTTTTTGGTTTGGTGGTTTGTTTTTCCTCAGGATTTTTTTTGCACCTGAGATTTTTTTTTATATATATTATTTTGTAAATTCTTAGGTGCTTTAGATTGTTTCCAGGGTATTTCTTCACCATAAGTGAGGGTTTTTTAATAAAATTAAGAAGGGATCACTTTTAGATACGCGATCTCGACTCTTATCTTAAAAAAACAAAAAAAAGTGTATCTCTTATACTTGCTTGTTACACACTCCAAGTGTTTGACATAATGCACAAAAGGGACTGCTCTCTTTGTAATGTCCCGTTTTCGGAGGTTCAGAGAGTTAACTGTTATAACCAGATAAGCACTTCAATAAGTTCTATCATATCTTTCATATCCAAAATATATTTGCAAATACTTCAAAATCAAATATAAATTCTTCTAATATAATTAACTGCACATATCAATCCATCAATTTCTCAATACAATAATCCAAATAAAATAAATTAACTTTTCCACATCTCTATTAACATAATGAACGAAAATAATACTTAAGTCTTCATAACCATCTAAACATACTAAAATCAAATTACTTAATAAATAAATCTTCTAACAGCACTGGTACTCCCACGTACTCAACCACTGCTCTCAATTATTACTGCCACATACTCCATTACTGGTCCTCAACTGTATCCTTAAAGTTATCTAAAAATGTTATGGAAATAAGGGAATGAGTTATCAACAACTCAATAAATAAAAAAACTATACTAGTATATAAACATAAACATTTACAAAGTTTGGAATGCATAGGAAAACTTTTACTTTCAAAATGCAGAAAATAAAAAATTTTACAAAATAGCAGAGCAAAGTTTTCAGAAAAGCTTTCTTATTCCAACATCCTTTGGCATATCGTAAATTGAAACATCATCTTCATATTTCATCGGGGCATCATATTGGGACAAATACCACATTTAACACTTGTGATAGGGTTGTGCCACAATATACCCATGGTGAGGTCGTATTCCATGTTTCACCCCATGGTAGGGTTGTGCCACATTATACCTGTGGTGATGCCGTATGACCCTATTATACCCATGGTGGAGCCGTATGCCACTATTATACTCTTTTGTTTTGGAAAGAGACGGGGCCACATGTCTGATAGTGGCCCATTCCCAATTTTATTAATGAAAACCCTCACTTATGGCGAAGGAATACCATAGTAGAACAAATAAACAAAAGGACTACAAAAAACCAAAAGAGAGACACCCAACAAAGAAAACAAATACATATAAACATGAGCCACAACCATCCAAATGCTAGTATGCCTTAAAACCGAAAAGAAGGAAAACCACATCTGTCCAGTCGAACCATTCCTTGTGCAACCCGTGGCAACCTCTCATTCTCGTCATATCTTTTATTAATTCCCTCTTCTCCATCCCTTGCCAAAAAATCTGCAACTTGGTTACCCTCCCGCAAAATATGAGAGACAGTAAATATCATACCTTCCAGGCCTTCCATTAACTGCTCCCAAAAATCCCAGAAGTACCACACATTACAAGCCTTTGTAGTCACCCAGTGCACTATCAAAGCAGAATCGCATTCTAATTCCACCCGATAAAAGCCATTCTCTTTGCACATCCTAAGACCTCCTGACAAAGCTCTCAATTCCGCAGCATTATTTGTACCAAACCTGAAAAATTTTGAAAAAGCCGCTTTGACTTTTCCTTCATGGTCTCTAATCACTCCACCTCCACCACAAGTCCCCGAGTTGCCCCTACAACTCCCATCCACATTTAGTTTTACCCATCCCAGCTTCGGTTTCAACCATTTGACCACCCTTATATTGCAGTTACTAATTTGCTTGATAGGCACACTAAGTGTTAATAATAAATCATTATCCATAGCTGATAATCTACTGCATTTGGTGATGTTTTCCGAGATTTGGAACAACCAGAATTTCACCGAAATCCAAATGGCCTCAGGTGATTCATACGTAGACTCCATTCTGGCTTTGCACCTCCAAAGCCACAGACGCTAAGTAATAAGGCTCGGAATTAAGCCTACCAGAATCCCACGTTGTGAGGACCTCTTCGCATAGCTGAACCATGCAGAAACCCAAGCACGCCAGCTGCTGAAACCCATGCACCGAACGCCCAATGTAACAGCTACTTTCTCCCAGACTGCCTTCACAACATCCCCTGAACATAATACATGATCAAGCGTTTCCAAGCTTCCTCTAGCACAACAATCACATCTGGACGCAAGTGCGACTCCCATATCAGTTATTCGCATATCCACAGGTAACCAAGCCTTCCAAACATAGGCCACCACTCGTCTAGGGAGCAGATTATGCCAAAACCACCCCTTCCAAGGGAGCTCTTCTCTTCTTACTCTGGTAATATTCCAAGCTAATGTTGTTGTGAAAATGCCATTTTTATTCGGTTCCCATATATATACATCAGACCCTTCCTTCCCAGCCATTACCGATTGCATGATCTCCCATGCTCTATTTTCACCAACCAAATCTATGAGTGCATGCCAACAAGTGAGTTGCCATGCACGACAACACATGCTTAATCAACGTTAGCCGACTAGCTTGAGATAATGTCTTTACTTTCCAACCCGCCACCTTATTGCGTATTTTATTAACCAATGGCTCCAAATGTCTAGCAGTAAGACGTCCTGTTACCAGAGGCACTCCCAAATACATTGTTGGAAAAGACCCCTCTACAAACCCTGTGCTATTAAGTAGGCCACACCTTCAATCGTAAGGAATTTTTTTTTTTACATAAAGAGAGCTGATTTTTCTTTATTTATGGCTTGACCAGACCATTGGGCATATTGTTCTAGAGTTCGGATGAGCCTTCTAACTGATTTCTTCGCACCATTTGCAAAAATAAGAAGGTCATCTGCATAGAAAAGATGCGAGACCAAAGGTGCACCTCTCGGAATATAATATGGCGATATTCTTCTGTGTTTAAAATTCTGCTTCAACATTCTAGTAAGGACTTCCTGCATAATAATAAATAAATAAGGTGAGAGAGGATCCCCTTGGCGCAACCCTCGTGTAGGTTTAAAAAAACCCTTATAAGTGTCATTCATCATAATCGAAAACCAAGGAGAATTCATGCAATTTTCTACCAAACCACAAGCTCTGTCTGCAAAGCCAAAACTTCTTAGAACCATACTCAAAAAATTCCAATCCACTCTATCATATGCTTTCGCCATATCTATTTTCAATATAACATTTCCTCCCTTTGTCTTACGATGGAGAGCATGTACCATTTCTTGAGCAAGGGTAATATTCTCAAAAATACTCCGCCCTAGAACAAAGCCACCTTGCTCCCAAGAAATCATCCGAGGAAGCAAACTCGCCAAACTATTCACAAGGATTTTTGAAAAAATTTTATATGCCGCTTTACACAAGCTAATCGGCCTGAACTTATCAAAACTACGAGGATCCTGCACTTTGGGAATAAGAACTATGTAAGAAGCTGAATAAAATCTAGGCAGTGGCGTACCTTGAAAAAAATCACGTGCAGCTTCTAACACATCCCATTTAACAATAGGCCAACAATGCATATAAAATTCAGAACCAAAACCATCTGGCCCGGGGCTGCTTAGTTTAGTAATATAGGACAAAGCCGTCCAAACCTCCTCTTCCGTAGGCTCCTTAACAAGTTCGTGGTTTTCCTCCGTATTCACCACCGTTGATGATAAACCACTTAATTATGGTATACCCGTAGGCCCCTCCCCCATAAGGAAGTTTTGAAAGTGAACCACTACTGCATTGTGAATATCCTCCCGAGACTCCAGAACAACTCCATTTGGTAGAGTCATTTTTGAGACTACAGAAGCCTTCCTGCGTTGATTGACCACGGCGTGATAAAACTTTGAGTTACAATCGCCTTCCGTGATCCATCTCTTTTTCGCCTGTTGAGACAACCGGATCTCTTCCTTGTTTTCCCACCTCTCTAACTCTGCTTTTGTATGCATATAAATCCATTTGTATGCATAGCTTCATTGACACAATATAATGGATAACCAAAAACATTCGCCCAGTACACCATCACCTCCTCATCAGCAAAAGGTTCAACAAGTACTAAAACCGATGGTTTGTATTGCCTTATCAATTTCCTATGTCTCCTTTTTGACGTGCGCAAACCCTGTACGTTCCAAACCATCATTTTATCAATCATAGATTCAGTCTTTTAGACCTGGAAATAGCCCAACGATTTTGTCGCATGGTCTACCTTGTAGTTCTTTTCATAGGTGGACCTGGGTTATTCAAATCGGATTCTGAACCATAGCCTTTTGTTGCTACCAGTACCTCTGTGGGTTCCTCAATTTCCTGGTCTAACCCATATTTGTCCTCCCGCATAGCCCCTGTTTTCGTATTCTCCATTTCCAACAATTCATAAACCACATCCTTCTGTCCCTCAATCAGCTGCCTATCCCACGTTAAAATCTCTTGCATGGCCATGACCTCCGTATAGGTCTCACTCTGTTCCACGTTATTTGTAATCTCATCATATACCCCATGTTGATCTTCCTGATGTGTGTCATCGTCACCTCCCTTTCCGTCTCACAATTAGTCTCTTCAACGCCAGCATTCTGCTGCTCCGTATCAATATTAATTGCCATTACAACATGTGCATCCTCTGTTTGTTTAACAGGATTCTCCCCACCAGGTGCCTCCAAATTTAGATCTTTTTGTTGTTCCTCCTCTACCATCATACTAACACCACCAGAGTCCTCCCCATTTACATTATAGTCATGCTTCTTCTTCAATTCAGTTTGCTGTTTATTTGTTTCCTCATGCAAACCTTTTCCTTTAACATGCCATTCCTCAACCTTTTTGTAGTTTTTATGAGTTTGATCAATCCGAACTGGCTTTTCCATCCCTACCCTGCATACATTTTCCAAGTGCCCCTGCCGACGACATCGTTTACAATAAAAACTTTGTTTCTCATACCTCACCTCTTGCCAAATAGTCTTATGTGCCGATACAACAATTGGGAAACCTTGGACTTGTTCCTCTAGCAAATCAATTTCCACATATAACCTTGCACCCGAAGCCCTAGTCTTGTTAAGAATAGCATTATCAGTGCCTAAAAAACGTCCAAACCTTGTCGCCAAGGTCTGCAAGCAATCAATCTGATACATGTGCAACGGTAGCCCTGGTAAGAACATGCATTGTGGTGCCAAAGAGGGTTCTTTCTTCAAATCAAAATCTTTGGTCCATTGAAACAATCAAAATGCACACCCTTCTATAACCCTTCCTTCTCTCGCCCATGCATGAATAAAATCACGTTCCGACTGTAAATTTAAGAACACATGATGCGCATCCATGAAACTAATCGTTGGGATCTCAAGCAGACCCCACGTTTTAATCACCGCCAGCCTTATGTTATCAATAGATGGACGAGATCGCAGAAATTTCAACACCAACGCATGTCGAAACTCCTCCACAGCCCATGTCATCTCAACCTCAGAGAACACAAAACCTTGTTGGCCATCAACCTCCATAGGGTATTGCATCGGCAACTTAAAACTTGGCGCTGACGAAGGTTTTGAAACTGCATGGGCATAAGATAAAGGCTGATCTGGGATCCCCGCCGGTGTAGTGAACACCAGAGGGGTGGTTGCTGCCGTCATGCAGCAACCCTACTCGCGTAAAGTGAAAGAACGTTGAAAACAGACATTCCGAAATATACGGAGCTCAAAAAAGAAAGCCGCTGCCCTCTAAAAATTCCACTATTATACTCATGGTAGGGCATTAACAGAAACAGAACAAACATATTATTGAAAATAGATTATATTGAAATGCAAAATAAAAACTCATGCCAAAGCTTTTTAGCTTACATATCATATCAGAACAAATTACTGAATAGCTTCAGATCATTTCATGTATTCAACAAAACAAAATCAAAGTATCTTCATCTTAACCACATCAAAACATTAAGAATCTCATTTTCACTCTTTTTACATAGTTCATAAACAATATGCAAAAATAAGCTCATATCTATATCAGTCATGACAAAAGTACTTTCTCCTTTATATAGACTTCATGAGTAATGCCAAGACAAATAATTGGGGTTGTTTTTCATATTTCTTAAAAAAAAAAACATGCATATTTTCAAAATTCAACCTCTTTCCATTTTCCTTTTATGCAAATCCTAGTATTGAAACCCCGCTTACATGTACTTCTTAATTTTTCACAATTTCCTCATGACAGTGTCAAACGAATATCAATCCTCACCTATAAAAAGAAATTCATGTAATCTGAGTAAATCTCAAATTGAATAGATACCTCATATTTATACTTGAATTACCTATTTTATTCCTCAATGCCTAAAATTCTCTTAACTTTAAAATACCATCACCTTCTAATTTTCTTCAATATCCACAAAATCAAAAATCACAATTTAATACTACAAACATATAATGTAGTAGGGAAAATATAAATCTCTTAAACAATAGTAGTTCAAAAAAATCCATATTTATCTCTATATAAAATAGGTGTAAAGTGTTTAAAAAAATAAAAGATTAAACTCTTACAATTTATTACGCAATCTAGTTGTAAAATTAATACTAAATAATATAATTAAAGCCTTTAAATATATATATATATATTTTCAGTTCTTCTGCAGACAGGGAATTTGGTGCAGGTATTGTGCACGAATGAAGTCTCATTGCCATGTCAACTATAATTAAAAAAATAAAAAAAAATAAAAGAAAAAAATTGGGGAGATTGAGAAACACACAATACCATTCCAGAGGCATTCGTCGACGTCGTCGTTCCCTGCCATTCAAGTTTGTCCCCTCATTTATGAAACAGTGGGCTTTCTTTTTGAAACCCATTTTCAAAACAGTGAAGACTTCACCTCCTCCACCCATTTTAAATATTTATATTAAATTTTTATCAGAAATTATTGAAATTTGGAGTATAGATTTCAAGAACTGCCATTGTTTCTTTTTCCCAATAGTTCTAACTGGAAATGATCCCATCAGAATTTGGAGGAAGCAAATAAGTTGGACAAATTTGCATCCGAATCTTTGAATTTAGTCATGAAACAACTAGAGAGAAATAAGGATTTATTGCATGATACAAAATCTGAAATTGCTGCTCTAAAAGAGAAGGTGGGGTTGCAGGAGATTACAATTGGAAGACAGAGGGAATCTCAAGGAGTCAGAATGCTGTCTTGACATGGCCAAAGAAGAAACTTCTGAAATAGCCAAAAAGGTCGAGTCTCCAAATTTGGAGTTTGACACTGTGGAGGAGGAGAAAACCCAGGCCTTGAACAATGAGAAGCTTGCAGCTTCTAGTGCTTAGACCCTATTAGAGGAGAAAAATAAACTTTTAATGAATTGGGAAATTCCATGGATGAAGAGGAGAAGTGCAAGAAGGCGATGGAAAGCTTAGCTTCAGCCTTGCATGAGGTTTCTGTTACTTAGTCAAGGTGAGAATGAAAAATACAAGGCCCAAATAGAAGATCTGAAGTTGGCCTTGAAAGCAGTGAGTGAGAAGTATGAAAGCATGCTTGATGAGAGGCGCTCGATGAGCATGAAAAGCCTATCTCGGGTCTTGGCTGTGCTTCAGAGATGGAGGGCAATGAGAATGGAGGAGGGAGATGCGGGAGATTAGGATTCATAAACCCATATTGGGTCTGGGGAAAGCTTCGGAGATGGAGGAGAATGGAGGCGGGAGACGGAGGAAGGGAATCAAGGGATCCGAATGGGTTTTGTTCGTGCGAAATGCACCGTATCAATTTTTACGTAGATCATCCATGCGCAATATATCCCTGCGCCAAGTCCCCTGCATCTATCATTTTTCTTATATTTTTTATGAAATCAAGTTTATGGCTAATACGGAATCAAATTATGCCTAATTTAAAGAGACTAAAGACAACTCAATTTAAGATAATACCTTAATTTCTTAATATAATAAAATAAAGCCATTTAAAATCAATAAAAAAATTTTGTACAGCACAACATACCCAACTTAAAATAACATATAGTTTGCTACAGTAAAACTAAACCCATCATACAAGAATAAGCCCAAAACAAGTGTCACGCCCATCTTAAAATACAACCGGATAGACTGTAGATATATAATTAATTAACTTCAAACAAAAACGTCACGTGAGACAAGCCCAGCCCACGAAAGCACCATTCACATACATATATAAATACTAGTGGAGGCCAAACGCGCTTTGCACGTTTGCTTAGTTGTGTTTTTTGATTGTCTTATACAAATATTTGTTAGAGTAAATTTGAACAAACAAATAAAAATACAAACATAATTTTATTTTATTTTTTCATGATCATTGTAGTTCTCGACCATATTGGACAGGGCCAATAGAGAGAACATTGAAATTTTGTTGTTGTTACTGATTGAATATTTTTGGATCTGCAGTAAGTTGAATCATCTACTGTTTTTCTGAAACTTGTATTGCAACAATCTCTATAAACGGCAGATGCTCCTATATGTTAAATATTTAATGGGATTAGAACATGAATAAATGTGTAAATAATTAATATACAAAAAAAGCAAAATAAAAAAATAATTAGTATGCTCTTATATGTTATATATTTAATGGGATTAGAAAATTAATAAATGTGTAAATAATTAATTTAAAAAAAAGCAAAATAAAAAAATAATTAGTATTTTATTATAATTTAAAGTTGAAATGTTTCATGTATAGTATAGAAACTGTAGGAATGAAAAAATTATTTTATGAATTTTAAGTTGTGAAATTTATTTTGATGTGTTTTATTAGTATTAATTATTGTTTTGCATTTAAATTGATCTTTACTTTAAGTTAGTTTAATGTTGGACTTTAATTATTTTATTTTATTAATATTGAGTTGTAATATTTTTATTTGGCTCTTATTTATTTTTTTTATTGTGTATTTTTCTTTTGTTGAACTATTCTATTTTCAGATTGAGCCTTTTGAGTATATTTTATTTTTCTTTTGGGCCCAACCCAACCCGTGAGCCTTCATTTTGGGCCCAAGCCCATTCGGAAACCAAGCCTAATCCGTAAGCCATGAAACCCAGCCCCTTGGCAATATGGCGTCGTTTGGCATGCCTTAGGGCTTCTTCTTCCTTTTTTTCTTTCCTTCTCAGCGCCGTTCTCATTTTTCTTCTTCTTCCTTTAGCTGTCGCAACTCTCTTCCACCATTCTTGAACTGGTAATTTCAACCTTTCACTTTTCCTTGTTTTGGTTTTATAATTTTCTACATAATCGATTAAATCTTCTCTCATTTTTGTATTTTCTGCAGGTCGGCTAAAGCCTCATTTCGCACCTTCTTTCCTCTTCTTTGTTGTCTTACGTATTTCTTGTTATTGTGGTGTAAAAGCTTTGCTTTTTCTCTTGTTTTACCTCTTGAATCACGATCTGTTTGGCTCTTGAAATTATCCTTTGTTTTGCCTCCAAACATGAAACTTGAGACCCGGTCCGGATGGCGTGGAGGTTGGGAAGGGCGTGCGGCTGTGCAAAGGGCGTTCGATGAAGATCCCAAATGCCCACCAATCAACGACGTTCCCGTGCGATCCACCGAACACGACCTCCTGTGCCACGTATTCGTGGGTTCCGTCAAAGGAACACAACTGGTTGTCTACCGGCTTAGTCACGAAAAGTCGGTTGGAGGTTAGGGTTCATGGGGTCGATGGAGCCGGGAAGGAAGATGAGGATTGTATGGAATGTAAACGGAGCAGTGCCTAAATCTTCTATGTACACGGAAACAAAAACAGAATTAAAATTTCCTGTTTATTCATGTAGCAATGTGATAGACATTTATTGTTATAGATAGATATTCTGCAATATCATAATAAAGGGCATAAAAGTAATATGATAAATTAGAGTACAGCTTCTTCTACAATTCAGCAGAGCCGACGAAGGAAGGAAAAGTTTGTGCGGCGTCAGAAGCTTACCCAACGAACACAAAGGATGCGGACCCGAGCAGGAAGAAGGGATGGTAGCTGATATATAAAAATAGAGCATACGAAGATTTCTTCGGGTTGGTAGCTGCGTACGAGAGAGAAAGAAAGATGAAAGAGAGAATGCTTTGGGTGGCCGAAACATACCCAATGAAGGAAGAAGAAGCAGCGGCACCGCGCGACGAAGGTTGAGTTTATGGGACTCCAAAACGCGGCTAAGAAAGGCGAACCACAGTTTTGAGATCAACGGAAGCCGAGCTCAACGTGAAGGCTGTGATGGAGGGACGTGGAGGCACCTTTTGGCGTGCTCTGTTTATGGGCAGCAAGAACAGAGGTGCAACCTGCAAGTGTTTTTCGTGCGTGGAGCTGGACAGTGGGCTTCGTGCGGTGGACGAACTCGGATTAGGCTTCCGAGAATGTGGAGGATGTGCAGTTTCCAACGGCGGCAGCGTTAGTGCGTGCAGGGATAATGCCGTAGAGTCTCTAGATGGCCTACGAAAATGCACTATTGCTTGGTTCTTCAACGTATGTGGGAGAGAGAGGAGAGAAAAGAAAGGAATCGACGATATTAAGGATTCATGTGCGGCAACGCTAATTGAGAGAGTTTTACATGCATAAAATGAGATATATATATATAGGTGGTTGAAGCCTTAGGAAAAGAAGGAGAAAGAAATGTGCTTGGGAGACGTGCATGGGCGGAAGATACAACGTGCTCGGCGGTGGAAACTGGTCCCTGGCTTCATGGGCTTGGGTTTGAGCTTTGTTTGGGCTCTGATTCCACGAAAATATCTTATTGTATCAAGAATTTGTTTTCCAATCCAAAATAAATTCTATCTAATCCAAAAACATTCACTGATTTTAACTCACTTAGTAAGCTTAATAAAAAAATAAAGTCCATATCCGCCAAAACAAAATATTTGGGCCCGTAGTCCATAAAAAAAATACTCATTAAATTTCAATTGGGCTTGTTGCTGGACCTGGATGTTACACTCTTTGATGGGAGCTCCTCTGTGACAATAGAGAGATGAGAGAAAAGGACAGAGAGGAAAGAAAGTTTCTACTCAGTTCTAGAATGAAATACACTGATTAGCATTTGGGCACCTATACCCTCACGCAAAACTACGGAAAGTAAGTAAAGGCGGCCCTCAAGTCCACTTAAGCCACTAAACATAAAAGGAAATGCGAACAATTGGGTGTTTATAATTGGGCCTAAACACGGTCTATCCTATTTAAGGAAATGCAACAAACGAAATAACAACGTCTCTAATCTCTCGAGCCCATAGAAGTCAGTGGGCCCAGCCCAGCCTCAATCAACTCCAGCACTTCAGGTTGAAGTACTCAAGTCTGGATGCATCGAAGATTCCTTCTGTCTCGAACCCCATTTCCTTTTCCTCACAAATCCTAGATCTAGGGTTGCAATAAGAAATCATTAACTTTGTTTAAGGGTTTGAAAGAACAATTAAAACTGAACTGATCATATGGTTGGGAATAAATAAATACAAACCGCAATCTCTAACTTAGTCTTTAAGGATTTGGAAAGAAAATTAATCATTAATTTTGAGGTAGATGTCTGAAGTACAAAGATCTATTCCTTAATTCTAGCCCGAGTCGTCCTTTTACTGCTTTTCCTCGATCCATTAATGTTTTCCGGCTTGATGAATATACGGTACATCAGTTTGCAAATTCTATTTTCGTATTATACCAACCCTAAGTTAAACTCTATAGCTAGCCAGGATAGCTAGCTATTGTTATCGTTCGGAAACTGACTAATTCGATTATAAATACATGCATATTGCTTATGCTAATTATATTGATAAGGAAAGATATCAAAAAGATAGAACAAGTCCAAAACATGGAAGTCCAAGAAGATGGAGACCATTTCATAAGCTCGCAGTTGGCTGGTTTGGCTAGCGCCCAAATGGCTCTAAGAGCTGCAATTGAGCTGAAAGTGTTCAGTATAATCGCAGATGCAGGGCCTGATGCTCATCTTTCTGCAGCAGAGATAACTTCAAAGATCCCAACAAAAGATCCAAGTTCTGCAGCATGCACTTTGGAGAGGATGCTAAGAGTTCTTGGTGCAAACTCCATCTTATCAATAGCTCGAAAGCCATTAGGAAATAATGGAGAACACGGACGCCATGAATGGACCTATGGCCTGACAAAGAAAAGCCGATGCTTAGTGAATAGCAGTACCACCGACGAGGCAACTTTCTCAACTTCCTTCATCTTATTTGCTACTGAAAGGGAGGTGCTGGAGAGCCAACGTACGATCAAGGATGCGGTGCTTGATCCTGGAAGCTCGCCATTCTACAAGGCCTATGGGGTGAACTTTTATGACTACATGGGAGAGAAGCCAAGACTGAGACAATTGTTCAATGAGTTTTTGGAAGTTATCTCTAAATTAATTTTTGATGATATGTTTAAGTTTTACGGCGGCTTCAAAGATTTGAAGGAGTTGATGGACGTGGGGGGCGGCATCGGAACCACTCTTGCAAAGATAACCTCTATGTATTCACACGTTCGTGGATTGAACTTTGATCTGCCCGATGTAATTGCTGCTGCTCCCAAGCTCCCAGTTTAGGCCTTTGAGTTCTTCTTAGAAGTTGGTTTGTAAATACGTCACTTATTGCGGGACTCATTATCAGTTACTAAAAGAGAAAAAATGCTATATATATTTAGCTTGGTTGATGTGGAGTATGTACGTACGCGTTGTGTGTCAGTAAGCGAATTTCAAACAGATTTTTTTCTTGAACCAAAATACATAGGACTTGCGAAAGATATACGACATCATGTCGAAGTCCTCTATAATTTATGGGTAATGATACAAATATTTTAGAATAATTCTACATATAAGCGTGAAGTTTGTAAAAATCGCGTAATCGCTTTAAAAAAAGTGAGATCCACAATTAAAAATTTTATTTTTTCATATGGGTCTCATATTTTTTTTCACTTTTTTCTAAGTGATTATGCAGCGATTACACAATTCACAGTTACAAATATCTTTTCTTAATATTTTGTAGAGTTTTGCTATATACAAGTACAATCGTGTACTAATCTGTGTACTAATACTGATTCATTCATACTTAAAATTTAAATTAACACTGTTTTCAATAAAATCTATTTTTTGACCAATCACATCACATGGGTATACTGATTAGTGCACAATTATGCTTGCAACTATATTTTTCCTATTTTGTATCAGTAGGGACAAAGAAACAATTAGCTCCTTCTCTCTAATTTCATATCAGTACGTAGGTGAGAACATGTATACTAGTCAATCTAAATATACATGAGAATTTTCTAATTAATACATAACCATGGTACTCATGTCTAATACAATTTTCTATGATATGATACCAAGTATCAATTATTCATCGCGTGCCAGTTATTTGGTATGTTAATTTCTCGTTCAAAAGATCTAGCTAGCTAGTCACAACAATATTCACAGTTAATCATGTCTAGTACTTCTTACGTAAGTACGTACGATAATCAACTCGAAATATTATTCATTTAATTGTCTGCAGGTGTAAAGCATGTGGCTGGAGATATGTTCAAATCAATCCCAAATGCCCAAACAATTTTATTGAAGGTTTCCTTCTCATTCTCCTATGAATTCTTTTTTTTTTTAGGCATCCTTTTATTCATGAATTCTGGGGGCCATATGGTAATTAATTCAAATTAGAGGGCAAGGGATCAAGTATGCATGATGTCTTGGGAACTTGTAGTATGGTGTTTGAAACTGGAAGAATTAATAACGAAAACTATGGATCCCAAATGATCTGCAATTGAGATGCAAAAATCATGTATATATAAATGAATAAATAAATAGGGAAAATGCATGAAATATGAGTATATATATACTTACGTACGTGATCATAATATGAAGTATATATAAATACTTCCCTATAATAATGCAAGATTGCAAAAATTTGTGCATTTTGATTTCTACGTAAGCAGTGGATACTCCACAACTGGGATGATGAGCATTGCAAGAAGTTGTTGATAAATTGCTGGGAAGCATTACCAAGAGATGGAAAGGTGATAATCGTGGAAATGGCAATCTCTGAAGCATTGGGAAACAATCTCGAGGCAACGGACGTTCTTATTCAAGACTACTTTATGATGCTCCTAATGAATGGAGGTAAAGAGCGAACACTGGCAGAATTCGAGGATCTGGGAAAAGCTGTAGGGTTTACTAAAATTAAGATCTTCCCAATGCCTCGTTGGTCAATTCATGTTATAGAGTTTCATAAGTAATTAAGAGTACTCGTGTGTGAGTTCCAATCTGCCAGAATAAAACGAAATGGTTGAGAATAAAATTTAAAGCAATTGGAGAGCAAACAAAAACAAAAGGACGACCTATTGTACCTTAATTTCGTGCTTTAATTTCTGTATAATAAAAATATAACTTTCCATTGCTTTGTATGTTTCTCCTTAGTTTAATTTATAACATATTTCTCTTTTGTTTTATATTAAATTTCTGTATAAGATGTCGATCGATCCATCACTCAAGATATGTTTACGATAGTATAGGTAGGCTTAATGTTGCCCACAACATATTTGAAAAAGAAAAATGATTTAGTCATAAAGAAATTTTACAAAAATAAACTCATAAACTGAGATATCTTGATATGATACAAAGTATATCTAAAGTATTATATGAAGCCATGTTAGTTTGTAAGTATACTTTTGTTAGATCTCTTTATGACTGTAATACTTTTCTTTACAAATTTATTGTCAATCATCTCATTTTATTGCCAATGAGATCATGTAGATTGCAACGTAAACATGAGATACTTGATACTCTCTTTTCTTTTTTCCTTTCTTTTTTTGGGCTTCAACAGTAAAGAAACTGTACAAATTAGTTATATGTATTGTAACACCCTACTCCCCACAGTTATATGCTACAATACATATAAATTACTACTAATCTTGATTTAAAAATCTTTTTCTTTACTCTGATCTCCCCGTGATGAGTCCTCCTCTTCCTCCTTTGAGTAAGAGTGTGGTTATAGTCTTCTTACGCCAGTAGGGAGAGCTTGTCTCTCAAGGGAGAGTTACAGTCAATATAGTCCTTGG
Source organism: Carya illinoinensis (assembly GCF_018687715.1). NCBI lineage: Eukaryota > Viridiplantae > Streptophyta > Magnoliopsida > Fagales > Juglandaceae > Carya > Carya illinoinensis. Next base: position 18,462,898 of record NC_056761.1, read on the forward strand.
TAATGGAGGAAGAGGACCTTTCCAGGAGGTGGGAGAGACTGCATCTATCCCAAGAGGAAAATAAGGTTTTTCATGTCTCTAATGAAGGTAAGTCAGGGAATCCCACAAGATGGAAGCACTGTGTCATTGGTGGTATACTAGTGGACAAAGGAATAAGCCATGAAGCATTTCGACTGACAATGTCTCAGGTGTGGAAGTTAGATGGTTGGGTGCAATTCAAGGAACTGGGCAACCTCAAATTCTTGATTGAATTCCAACATCTCGCTGATAAAGACAGAGTACTAGGAGGAAGACCCTGGTTCTTTGATCGTAACCTCCTGTCCCTACAAGAGGTTGATGAGAAAATGCCCATGAACTCTGTCAACTTCAAGTTCGAACCTTTCTGGGTACAGTTGCATGGGCTCCCCTTGGCTGCAATGACTGTGGAAGTTGGTACTCAGCTGGGTGCTGCCATAGGGGAAGTAATCCGTGTACAAGCTGATTCAAATGGATGGGCGTGGGGCAGATGTATGAGAATAAGAGTGGCTGTGAACCTAAACAAACCATTACTGAGGGGGAAGTGGTTAGAGATGGGAAACCAGACATACTGGATCTCATGTAAATACGAAAGACTCCAAAACATATGTTTCACTTGTGGCATCCTATCACACAAAGGTCGAATATGCAGTAAATCTAAGGGGGAGAGACCAGAGGATGGAAGAACAAGAGAGCAGTTTGGTCCATGGATCAGAGCTCAACCCATGAACTCCTCCATTTTTGACTTCCGTAAGTATCGTGGCTCAGGAGGGTCTATTCACCAGCAGGGGTGGAACAAAGAAGCAGAAGCAGCCGCAGTTAATGACGAAAAGAAAGATGTGAGAGAAAGAAACTTGGTGAATCACCTCGAACCAATCAAAGAGCCTCCTACAAGGAAAACCATAGTTCTGCCCTCCAAGTCAGAAGGGGATGGTGAGGATTGCACGGTACTTGGCTCGAAGGATGGGACACACAGGCCAGATCAGAAAGCTAAGTTGAAAGGCCAGGATGTAAAGGAAGAGGCTATGGAAAAGGTAGGACCTCAGATAGATACCGAAATGGTGTACACCCGAGGGGACATGATCCAGGTGGAAACAGATGATTTTCAGACTTCTCAACCTAGTCTGCTGAAGAGTACATGCACCATAGGCAAGGACCCTTTGGGAACTTTTCGTAATTCAGATGAGGTGGACAAATACCCTGCTGGAAGCATAACAAAGAAAAGGGGAGCTACGTGGAAAAGAAAAGCTAGAGAGTTGGGTCCCCGAGTGACTAGAGCCAGAGAAGCTAGTTGTAAGAAAAGGGGCTCCAGTGACTGTAGCCTTGAGGGGGAGGTGGGCCTGTCAAGTAAGAAGATCAGGTTGTCTGGTCCCACTACAGTAAACACTTCCAGTTCTCAGTTGGTGGAGGCTGTTTTACAGCCCCACCAAGGGCCATGATAGGCCTTACTTGGAACTGTAGGGGGCTTGGGAACCCCCGTACAGTTAGAGAGCTCCAAATGCTGGTTAAAACTAAGTGGCCCAAATTCATTTTCCTAATAGAAACTAAATGTGGTAGGAACAAAGTTGAAGAGGTGAGATCAAGGGTGGGTTTTGACTGTTCTATAGTGGTGGAAAGTAGGGGGTTGAGTGGAGGTCTGGCCTTCATGTGGCATAGTGAAGATAATTTCATCCTACAATCTTATTCTCAGTACCACATTTCGATGCTTCTGCAAATGGAACACAACAGGGAACATATCCTGTTAACTGGTTTCTATGGATCGCCAGTCACAGCTCATAGGAGAGACAGTTGGAAGCTGTTAAAGTTGTTGAAACCAAGAGAGGGTCTGGCATGGCTTTGCTTTGGAGACTTCAATGAGATCCTGCATATACATGAGAAGTAGTGGGGAGCAGTGAGACCTCATCACCAGATGGAAGAATTTAGCAGGGGTTTGATGGAGTGTGGTCTGAGTGATATGGGGTTTGAAGGCAATAAATTCACATGGTGTAATAATAGAGAGGAGCCTTTCTTCACCAAGGAAAGACTTGATCGTGCATTTGGAAATTTGGAATTAACATTGAACTTCTCTGAATGTTGCATCCAGGCACTAGCAGCACTTTCTTCAGACCATAGTCCTCTTGTAATGCATCTAAAGCAGGGTGGGGGAAGGTATATCAGCAACGAGAATGGGAATGAGAGAATTTTTAGATATGAAGCCTCATGGAAAATGTATGAAGATTGCAGTACAATAGTCACCAACTGCTGGTCCCCTCAATTGCACCAAAGAGGTTCGCATTTGTGGTGGACACAGCAGTGCTTGAGCAAGTGCAAAGAAGGCCTAGTGAAGTGGAGTAATACCACCCTCAAAAAGCAAAGGAAAATGATTCAAGCGAAGCTGGCCCAACTGGCTACCGTGCAGGAAGACAACACTGGAACAGATAATAACACAATCAGAGAGGTTCAGCTAGAACTTGACAGGCTACTGGAAGAAGAAAATGCCAAATGGAAGCAAAGAGCTAAGCAAGTCTGGCTTAAAGATGGAGACAGAAATTCCAAGTTCTTCCATAGATGTGCAAACCAGAGAAGGAAAACTAATGAGATCAAATGCTTGGTTAGGGAGGATGGTAGCCTGTCCAGGGATTTAATGGAAATTTCTGAGTGCTTTGGGAACTACTACCAGACCCTTTTCACTTCAGATGACCCTGTGGGTATTGAGGAATGTATAACCAGGCTCGACAGGAAGGTGGACAGGAACATGAACTCCTTACTGGATGCAGATTTCTCAACTGGGGAGGTAAAAGAAGCTTTGTTTCAGATGAACCCCCTCGGGTCACCAGGACCAAATGGATTCCTTGCTGAATTCTACCAAGCTCACTGGAATATAGTTGGTGACAAGGTTACTCAAGCTGTCCTAGAGGTCCTAAACTCAGGGGGAGATATTAGTGGTATAAACCAAACTTTTATAGTGCTCATTCCCAAGACCAAAGGTCCCAAAAGTGTCAAGGAGTTCAGACCTATCTCGCTGTGCAATGTGTTATACAAGGTAGTATCAAAGGTCCTTTCCAATAGACTTAAGTTAATCCTCCCTCAAATTATATCCCAAACTCAAAGTGCTTTTGTCCCTGGGAGAATGATCCTCGATAATGTAATTGTTGCTTTTGAAACCATGCACTCTATGTCAATTCGAAGGGGGAGGCAGCAAGGTCATATGGCCATTAAACTTGATATGAGCAAAGCATATGATAGGGTTGAGTGGGCCTTCTTGCAAGCTGTTATGATCAGGATGGGATTCTCAGAGAAGTGGATCAGGTTGGTGATGGGCTGTGTAACAAGTGTATCTTACTCTCTGCTCCTTAATGGGTCCTCACAGGGTTTCTTTAAACCATCAAGGGGCATAAGGCAGGGGGATCCCCTTTCTCCATACCTTTTCCTGCTGGTGTCTGAGGTGCTTAGTAGTCTCCTCAATAATGCTGAAAGGAATAGAAGGATTCATGGCTTTCCTATTGGTAGGGGGCAGATTAACATAAACCATTTACTCTTTGCAGATGATTGTTTGCTGTTTTGTAAAGCTAAAGCTGAGGAATGGGTCACTATTAACCAGCTACTCAGTATTTATGAAGGGGCCTCGGGTCAGAAGATCAACAAGGACAAAACCTCAATCTACTTTAGTGCCAATACAAAACCAGAAGCTAAAGACTACATACTGGGATTAGCTGGCACTAGAGCTACCAAATGCTATGAGAGGTATCTGGGTCTACCTTCTCTGGTAGGTAGATCAAGGTACAAAGCCTTCAAAAACATGATTGACAGAGTAAAATGTAAGGTGACCAACTGGAAGACAAAGCTCCTCTCACAGGCAGGGAAAGAGGTCCTCCTCAAAGCAGTCGTCCAGGCTCTTCCAACATACACCATGGGAGTTTTCAAGCTCCCTAAAGGGCTGTTGATGGAAATTAACAAGGTGATGAACCAGTTCTGGTGGGCCAAACAGGATAAGGGTAAAACAGTGCATTGGGTCTCATGGAGTCAAATGGGAAAATCAAAGGAGTCAGGAGGGATGGGATTCCAAGATTTTGAGGTTTTCAACACAGCTCTACTGGCTAAGCAAGCATGGCGTATCATTCAGTTCCCTGCATCTTTGGCCTCCCAAGTCCTCAAGGCAAAATACTTCAGGAATTCTAATTTTCTTCAGTCCAAGTTGGGGGCCAGACCTTCTCTTATTTGGAGGAGTATTTATTCCTCAAGGGCTCTAATTGAGAAAGGATCTATATGGAGAATTGGTAATGGAAGGGAGACTAAAATATGAAAAGATAGATGGTTACCTCAACCATCATCTTACATGGTCCAAGGACACGGGCAAATCATGGATGAGGAAGCTATGGTTTCTGAGCTTATAGATGAAAACACCAGACAGTGGGACAGGGAAAAGATCCTAAGGTTGCTTGGACCTTCAAATGCTGCAGTGATCCAGAAGATCCATGTGAGCACGAGTGGAGCAAGGAATAGGCTTGTCTGGTTAGGCACTAAGGATGGTGGTTTCACAGTGAGGAGTGCATATCACATGCAAAGGGAACTCATAGCAGAACAGAAGGGCCAGTCATCAAGTGGATCTCTTGATTTCAAAAACTGGACATGCTTTTGGAAATTAAAGATTCCCAATGCAGTCAAGGTTTTTCTATGGAGAGCATGCCTGGAATCTTTGCCTACAATGTCTAACCTCTTCAAGAAGAAAATAGTGAGCTCTCCTCTCTGCCCAGTTTGCTGCAGTTCTGATGAGACAGCAGGACACATTCTGTGGAACAGCCCATCAGCCATGGATGTGTAGAGCTATGGTCCAAAGAGAATCCAAAAAAGTTCTGTGAGGGCAGAGAGCTTTTTTAAGATCATTGAGGAGCTAAGTGACCTATGTGACATACAAACAATGGGGGCCTTTGCTATGATAGCAAGGGATATCTGGCAAAGAAGAAACAAGCTGGTTTTTGAGGGACCATTTCTGCATCCTAGAACTCTAGCACAGAGGGCTGCCCATCAACTGAAGGAATTTAAACTGGCTCAGGTGGTTTCAAAGTCTGACTCCCGAGTGCACAACAACCAGGCATCAATATGGTCTCCTCCTCCAGAGGGAACTGTTAAGGTGAACTGGGATGCAGCCGTTAGTGAAGCTTACGACAGGGTGGGGATTGGTCTTGTTGCTCGGGATCATGGGGGTAATGTGATCGCTATAAAAAGGGTGGCTAGGGAGGGCTATGTTGCTCCGTTAATGGCAGAAGCTTTGGGAGGACTTCATGCAGCTATGTTTGCAGCCGAGCTCAACCTGTCCTCAGTGGTGCTGGAGGGTGATTCTCTACAGGTGGTCCAGGGTCTTAGCCTTTGCGGGGAGAGATGGGATAATGTTGGCTTGATCTTGTTAGACACTAGAGCCTTTTTCTCTAGGTTTGTTCACTGCAGTGTTTCCTTTGTAAGAAGAGGTGGCAATCAAAAAGCTCATTGTTTAGCTAGGGAAGCTTTAGAGGTTTCAGGGGAGTCATCTACAAGGGCCAGTCAGCCTCGTTGTAATATGTTCTCTTCCATGTCTTTAAGTTGAATATACAAGTTTATTTCCTTTCAAAAAAAAAAATCTTTTTCTTTATTACGAAAGAAGCGCCATGTACAAAGATTTTATAAATAAAATTATTCTTTATAAAATATTGAGACCATAAGAGAGAGAGAGAGAGAGAGAGAGAGAGAGAGAGAGAGAGAGAGAGAGAGAGAGAGAGTGGGAGTATTTATTAAAATTTATTGAAATTTGTGCTATAAAAATCATAACTTAAAATCTCTGTTCATAATCTAAGCCACTTTCACGCCTCCCTAGACCAAGTTTAGTCCTATAGCTCTGCTTTCATAAATATTCTGACCTGTGGTGGTTTAAAAACATAAAATAACTAAAATGAGTAGAAAACTTAGTAACACTCATCATAACATAAACATACTTAATATAAGTTTTTTCATAAAATATTTCATGCTGAGAATTAAAATCATGACTATACATAAATATGCTGATGACATGCATGACTTGAAAATATTTTTAGTATATTGGTTGATCTGAATTATCTGACTTGTTTGATTAACCAACACACTTAACCCTATGTGCAAGGTTGTGCACTAGTCCCACATCTTGTGGCCACAAGGGTAACCACTGATATGATCTGATAAAATACTATGGTGGACCACGCTTGTGATGACCCGATTTTACGTGTATTTTCACTAAACGGTTGTTTTTAATTTAATTAATATAGTGGTTTATTTATTTTAAATTATTGTGTTTTAAATTGGTTTTTAATTTATTTGATGCAGTGTTGAATTTATTTAGTCGTTTTACGATTTTTAAAATCGTTTTCGACGGATCTGTTTTAGTTTCCGAAGGGAGGACTGAACCTCATTTCTTTTCCATCATCTTTTCTTTTTCTCTTTTCTTTTTTTTTCTTCTTTCTCTTTTTTCTTCTTTTTCTTTCTTTCTTTTTCTTTCTTTTCTCTCCTCCCCGGTTCTCTCTCCCACGCGACACACTCTCTCTCATCTCCCTCACGCCGTTCCGTCCAGCCACCCAGGACTGCCGCTCGCCGGTTCTGTGAGCCACACCACCACCACCGTTTTCTTCCCCTCCCTCCGGTGAACCACCCCACCAATTTTCATCCCCAACTGTGCTGCCGTTTAGTCGGAAAACCACCATCAAGCCGCACGGTTTTAGCTCCGATTTGCCGCCGTCGCTCCACCTCCGGCCACCACCTCTTCACCACTTCATCACCGACTCCTTGCCGTCCTAACCCACCCATTTCTGGCCTCATTCCATCACCGGAGTAGCTCCCACGAACTAGCTTTCCGATTTAGGTATTTTGGCCTTCCTCCGCCGTTTTCGCCGTCACCCACGACCAAAATCCACTTCCACTGGCTTCATAAACATCCTTAGGCTATTCCCTATCAATCCCGAGCTTTGGTTTGTCCCCATTCAAAAGTGGGTATTTTACAACCCACGGCCACAGTGAAATTTCACTGTTGCGTTGCTTTTCTTCCGCCGTTTGCAACACCGCGAGCTTTCGAAAAATACCATATAGCGCTGTAAGTATTTTCCAAACCTTACTTTTAGATTTAAATATATTTTTCTCATTCAATAAATATTTATCTGCTGGTTGGTTGATTCTGGACTGAGTCCGAGGAGTTCGGGGGTCAGATGGTTTGAGGACGGAGTGCTTGGTTATGTTTGTTTGTGATTTGGTTGGTTATTCGTGCCATGAGGCGTGCGTTGCATATTGCATATTTGTACATTTTATTTTAATCGAGAAAATCCCGTTTTATTGGCGTAAATGGTTTTTGGGTGCGTGTGTCTCACGAGCCCAAGCCGGGATGAGTTATTATCTTGGTGGAGCTCCTCTGGTCACTCGGGAGTAGATAATACTGAGTGACATCCCCTGGATTTTCGCAGGTCGACGACCGGATCGCACAATACGGTAACGCTGTTGTGTCGACTCCGTGGTCCCTAGAGTGGCGGGGACTAGAGGATGGCTTGGCCAGGTACGTGCAAGGCGCGAGTCTGGGCATCGCTCGTTTAGGTGTCACATGCGTAGTCGTTACCTGCGGTGTGGCACAGAGCCAGTATGTGCGGATGATCCCTAGGGGAGATCATGGTGTATGCATAATTGGATGGTTTTTATGGTTTTCGGATACGGGCCATTTTCTGGGAAAATGGCGAGATTTGATTTTGAGGCTTTTGATCCATTTTCTGGGAAAATGGTGGTTTGGGCCGTTATCTGGGATAATGGCGAGGTTTGGTTTTAAGCGATATGTTTTTTTGGGCCAAATGGGTTTTTGGCGTGCGTGGAAAAATATGGTTTTACGAGACGTGTGCGTTGGTTTTCCTTTCATGCATATTGTTTGAGTTTTATATATTTTTATCTAGTGATGTTTGGATTTTACTTACCTGCGGCACCATTTTTGGTTGCGTAGATTTTGGTGTAGAGTTCGAGGAGGAGGAGGAGGCTGAACCCGAGGATGCGGCTCCGCTGGAGTTTTTAGTGGTGTTTATGTTTTGTATTTGGCTTTGAAATAATAATTGTGTTTTGGAATATTTTAATATGTATGTTTTGATCAGTTTTATATTAAACTAAGAAAAATTCTGTTACTTAGTTATATGACTTGCTATCCGCTGTGTGTTTATTCGTGCATAATTGTTGCTTATACACACACTTGGCACACGTTGATAGGGTGGTGACCGGTGATGTCATCATCCGGACGTCTCGATTTTCCCGTGTTCGTGCGTGGGGATTTGGGGGCGTCACAGGTGGTATCAGAGCGGTTTGGCTCTGGGTAAAACCACATGTCCCGTAGGTAGTACCAGAATGTTTTTTTAAGTTGTGTTTTAAAAATTATGTTAAGTAAAGTTGCTATTTGATTTGTTTTATTTGTTTGAGCTTGTTTTTATTTTATTTAGTTATGTTTTTGCAAGCTGGTTTATTTTTGTTTCTTGTTATGTGGTGTTGGTTTTTGGGTTTTGTTTTTTTGTTGGTTTTATTTGTTTTTGTTTTCTTAAAGGGGGTCAAAGGTTGTGGTGGCATGAAAAATGGTGAGACCAAGGAAATCTACTCAAGGGCCTCGGGACAATACGTCGAGGGATGACTCCATAGCCCAAGCAATATGGCAGATGACGGAGTTCATCCAGCAGAATTTTAGGCCACAGCAGGCAGGGCCTTGGGCCACAACAAGGGGGTCCCTGGCCACAACAAGGAGGGCCTTGTCCACAACAAGAAGGGCTTTGGCTACAACCAGGAGGTCCTTGGCCACATCAGGGAGGGCCTTGGCTATACCCAGGAGGGCCTAGTAGCATGGTGCAAGCCGGATGCACCTATGAGCGCTTTCTGGCGCATAGGACTCCACACTTCACTGGGGAAGAGGATTCACTTCAAGTTGGAAAGTGGATCAAGGATTTGAAAAGAACTTTTGAGGTGTGTGGTTGCACCGAGGCGCAACAAGTACTCTACGCCAGCTATTTGTTGCAAGGCATCGCTTTTGATTGGTGGGATACCAAGAGGGTAATGCTGGAATCAAAATTAGGATCTTTCGCCGCTGTGACCTGGCAGCGCTTCAAGAAAGAGTTTAATGATCCCTTCTTTCCCGCTTCTGTAAGGAAGCAAAAGGCAAGATAGTTCTCAAATTTGGTCCAAGGGAGCACGACAATGGAACAGTACTCTCGAAGATTTATAGAACTTGGGCGATTTGCTCCCCACCTCATCGCCACTGAGGCAATGCAAGCTGAGCGTTTTCAGGAGGGACTACGCCCTGATATACGCCGTATGGTGGTCAGTCACCGGATATCCACTTTTCAGGACTTAGTGGATGTGGACACCCTTATAGAGCAAGAGAATAATTTGAGTATGGGCTCCCCTCTGGGACATAAGAGGCAGAGTTTTTCTGGTGAAGGAAGCAGCTCGGGTTCACCTCAGAAATTTGTTCAGCGGACCAGAACTGGACCGCAAGCATCTTCAGGTGTTCGCATGGGAGGACGTGTGCCAGTTTGCGGAGTTTGTAATAGAGGCCATGTGGGTGAGTGCTCTTCTAGTGGGGCTCGATGCTATAATTGTGGCCAGTAGGGTCACTTTGCCCGTGAGTGTCCAAGACCAGTTCAAGGAAGCCGTGGAGGTAGACGCGGTGGAAAAACAAATCCAAGACAAGCAGTGCAAGCCCAGGTTTATGCTGTTACACCCGGAGATGTGGATGATGAGGCACCAGCGACCCATGATGCTAGAGTAATTACAGGTATGGATTTAATTTAATTTTATGTTGGATTTGATTTTTGGTGTGCTTTGATTTCTTTGTGCTTTTGGATTTCATGGGTTTATGTGTTTGGTTCAGGGAGAGTCCGTTTATATGAGTTTTATGCTTGCACTTTGTTTGATTCTGGTGCATCACAGTCGTTTGTATCTTCCACGTTTGCTCGAATGTGTAATTTGGTCACGGAACCTTTGCCAAAGTCATTGGTAGTGGCTCTACCCAATGGTAAAATGGTGTGGTGTTCCAATGTTGCTTTGGGATGCCCGTTAAATTTTGATGGAAGGTTCTTGGATGCTGATTTGGTGGTGTTTAAGCTGTTGGGTTTTGATATCATCCTCGGGATGGATTGGCTATTCTGATATTCTGTGAGTATTAATTGCAGAAGTCGGGTAATTAGCTTTCAGCTTCCACATGGTGATTGTCTAGAATTTATGGGAAGTAAGCTAAAAGAAAAGCCGGTAATTATATCGGCAATTCAAGCAAGAAGAGAGATTGCATGGGGAGCGGATGCATTCTTAGTCCAGATGGTGTCTATGCCGTCTGAGAATGAGTCTTTGGTAGACATTCCAGTTGTGGAAGAATTTCCCGATGTGTTTGTGGATGACTTGCCTGGACTACCCCCTGTTCGAGAAATGGAGTTTCTTATAGACTTGGAACCCGGAGCGGCTCTTGTACATAAAGCTCCTTACCGCATGGCACCGGCTGAATTAAAAGAGTTGAAGACTCAGTTGCAAGAGCTGGTAGATAAGGGGTTCATTCAACCAAGTACTTCGCCGTGGGGTGCGCCAGTTCTGTTTGTTAAAAAGAAAGATGGAACCCTCCGTATGTGCATTGATTATCGGGAATTAAATAAGGTGACCATCAAAAATAAATATCCTCTCCCACGGATTGATGATTTGTTTGATCAGCTACAAGGAGCAGCTGTGTTCTCGAAGATTGATTTGAGGTCGGGATACTACTAGTTGAGGATCAGAGACAAGGATGTGCCTAAAACTGCTTTCAGGTCGAGATATGGGCATTATGAATTTAAGGTGATGCCGTTTGGATTAGCCAATGCCCCTGCTGCTTTCATGGATTTAATGAATCAAGTATTTCGACCTTATCTGGATTCCTTTGTGGTAGTATTCATTGATGATATTCTGATTTATTCCCGAGATGTTGAAGAGCATGTGTATCATCTTCGTCTAGTTCTTGAGAAATTGAGAGAACACCAGTTGTATGCCAAGCTCAGCAAGTGTGAATTCTGGTTGGAGGAAGTCAGATTTCTTGGGCATGTGATTTCCCGAGACGGAGTGGCGGTTGATCCTAGTAAGGTGGAAGCCATTTTGTCATGGCAGCGTCCGACTACAGTGTGCGAGATCCGGAGTTTCTTGGGACTTGCCGGATATTACTGAAGATTTGTGGAGGGATTTGCTCGCCTATCCGGACCTCTCACAGCTTTGACTTGGAAGAATGCAGAATTTGTTTGGTCAAATAAATGTGAGAGACGCATAAGCCATTCGTGATGACGGCACCAGTGTTAGCGCTTCCAGAACCGCATAAGCCATTCGTAGTCTTCAGCGATGCATCTAAATTTGGATTGGGTTGTGTCCTTATGCAGGAAGGATGGGTTGTTGCCTATGAATCTCATCAGCTAAAGGACCATGAGAAGAATTATCCGACGCATGATTTGGAATTGGCTGCGATTGTTTTTGCTCTCAAGATCTGGCGGCACTTTTTGTATGGGGAAGCTTGTGAAGTATACACCGATCACAAGAGCTTGAAGCACTTGTTTTCCCAGAAAAATCTGAACATGAGGCAGAGACGATGACTGGAGTTAATCAATGACTACCAGTGCGAGATCAAGTATCATCCGGGGAAGGCAAATATAGTTGCTGATGCTTTGAGCCGAAAATCGCATTTGGAAGATGAAGTCGAGCCGTCAGAATTGGATTCTTTGCTTTGTGGGATGAGAAGGCTCCTTATTGAAAGTTCACAGCAAGAAGAGATTTTATTTTCAGTTCTTAATATTCGAATAACTAATTTTGAAGAAGTGAAGACTCTTCAAAGGAAGGATCCCAAGCTGCTGGATATCAGAAAAAGAGTCAGAAAATCTCAAGGGTCGTTGCACTATAGTATGGATAAAGATGGGATTCTTCGGTTTCGAGATCTTAGGGTGGTCCCCAAAGATTCAGAATTCAAGGAGTGGATCATGGCAGAAGCTCATGCGGCCCCTTATTCAGTTCATCCCGGCAGTACAAAGATGTACTGGAACTTGAAGAAAAATTATTGGTGGGATGGAATGAAGAGGGATATTGCCTTGTATGTTGAGAAATGTCACACATGCTGTCAAGTCAAGGCCGAGCATCAAAGACCCGCTGGTATGCTCCAACCCCTCCCTATTCCTGAGTGGAAGTGGGATGACATCACGATGGACTTTGTAGTGGGTTTGCCAAGAACGCCTAATGGGAAAAATTCTGTTTGGGTGATTGTTGACCGATTAACAAAGAGTGCTCATTTCTTGCCTGTTAATAACACCGATTCCTTGGGTAAGTTGACACGCTTGTACGTGAAAGAGATAGTGCGGCTACACGGCATACCAAAGAGTATAGTGTTGGATCGAGACCCAAGGTTCACGTCTCAGTTCTGGAAGAGTTTGCAGGCAGCATTGGGTACTAAGTTGAAGTTCAGTACTGCATATCACCCTTAGACAGACTGCCAATCAGAGCGCACCATTCAGACCCTTGAAGATATGTTGCGGGCATGTGTCATAGAATTTCAAGGGAGTTCGAAAAACCATTTGCCGCTTATAGAGTTTGCATATAATAATAGCTTCCATGCGACCATTCAGATGGCTCCCTATGAAGCTCTTTATGGGAGGAAGTGCAGATCGCCCTTGTGTTGGGATGAAGTCAGGGAGAGTAGGATAATTGGACCTGAAATAATTCAAGAGATGCAAAGCCAAGTTCGGATCATCAGGGATAAAATGGCGGCAGCTCAGAGTCGTCAGAAAAGCTACGCTGATACCAGGAGGAGAGAGTTATCTTTTCAAGAAGGTGATTGGGTTTATCTCAAAGTCTCTCCCATGAGAGATGTTAAGCGTTTTGGTAAAAAGAGAAAACTGGATCCGAGGTATGTCGGCCCTTTTCAGATTTTGGAGAAGGTAGGATCCGTTGCCTATAGAGTTGCTTTGCCAAAATATTTTGGGGATATTCATGATGTCTTCCACGTATCATCCTTGAAGAAGAGCTTTGGACAACAAGAGCCACGCTTTGTCGACCCAGAGGGTATTCAGTTGCAACCATACCTTACTTATGAGGTTGTTCCGTCGCAGATCATGGATTGGAAGGCAACAGTTGAGGTCCAAGGTGATACCTTTGGTTAAGGTGGTATGGGGAGATCCGTTAGCTCAAGACTTCTCTTGGGAGCGAGTAGCGGACATGAGGGAGCAGTACCCATACTTGTTTGAGTAATGACGGTACATTTCTTAATCTTGGTCACAGGTGGTTTATGTGATATTATGTGGCTTGTTTCAAGTTGGTATTTGATCTTGCAAATTTCGAGGACGAAATTTGTTTTTAAGGGGGGAGGATGTGATGACCCGTTTTTACGTGTATTTTCACTAAAGGGTTGTTTTTAATTTAATTAATATAGTGGTTTATTTATTTTAAATTATTGTGTTTTAAATTGGTTTTTAATTTATTTGATGCGGTGTTTAATTTATTTAGTCGTTTTACGGTTTTTAAAATCGTTTTTGGTGGATCTGTTTTGGTTTCAGGAGTGAGGACTGGACCTCATTTCTTTTCCATCATCTTTTCTTTTCCTCTTTTCTTTTCTCTCCATCCCGGTTCTCTCTCCCGCACGACACACTCTCTCTCATCTCCCTCACGCCGTTCTGTCCAGCCACCCAGGACCGCCGCTCGTCGGCACCGTGAGCCACACCACCACCACCGGTGAACCACTCCACCAACTTTCATCCCCAACCGTGTCGCCGTTTAGCCAGAAAACCACCATCAAGCCGCACGGTTTTAGCTTCGATTTGCCGCCGTTGCTCCACCTCCGGCCACCACCTCTTCACCACTTCATCACCGACTCCTTGTCGTCCTAACCCACCCATTTCCGGCCTCATTCCATCACAGGAGCAGCTCCCACGAGCTAGCTTTCCGATTTGGGTATTTTGGCCTTCCTTCGCCGTTTTCGCCGCCACCCACGGCCAAAATCCACTTCCACTGGCTTCATAAACATCCTTAGGCTATTCCCTATCAATCCCGAGTTTTGGTTTGTCCCCGTTCAAAAGTGGGTATTTTACAACCCACGGCCATAGTGAAATTTCACTGTTAAGTTGCTTTTCTTTCGCCGTTTGCAACGCCGTGAGTTTTCAAAAAATATCATATAGCGCTGTGAATATTTTCCAAACCTTGCTTTTAGATTTAAATATATTTTGCTCATTCAATAAATATTTATCTGCTGGTTGGTTGATTCCGGACTGAGTCATATGAGTTCGGGAGTCGGATGGTTTGAGGACGAAGTGCTTGGTTATGTTTGTTTGTGATTTGGTTGGTTATTCGTGCCATGAGGCGTGTGTTGCATATTGCATATTTGTGCATTTTATTTTAATCGAGAAAATCCCGTTTTCTTGGCGTAAATGGTTTTTGGGTGCGTGTGTCTCACGAGCCCAAGCCGGGATGGGTTATTATCTCGATGGAGCTCCTCTGGTCATTCGATAGTGGATAATACTGAGTGACATCCCCTGCGACGACCGGATTGCACGATACGGTAACGCTGTCGTGTCGACTCCGTGGTCCCTAGAGTGGCAGGAACTAGAGGATGGCCTGGCCAGGTATGCGCAAGGCGCGAGTCTGGGCATCGCTTGTTTAGGTGTCACATGCGTAGTCGTTACCTGCGGTGTGGCACAAAGCCAGGGTGTGCAGATGATCCCTAGGGGAGATCATGGTGCATGCATAATTGGATGGTTTTTATGGTTTTCGGATACTGGCCTTTTTCTAGGAAAATGACGAGGTTTGATTTTGAGGCTTTTGATCCATTTTCTGGGAAAATGGCGGTTTAGGCCATTATCTGGGATAATGGTGAGGTTTGGTTTTAAGCGATATGTTTTTTTGGGCCAAATGGGTTCTTGGCGTGCGTGGAAAAATAAGGTTTTACGAGACGTGTGCGTTGGTTTTCCTTTCATGCATATTGTTTGAGTTTTATATGTTTTTATCTAGTGGTGTTTGGATCTTACTTACCTGCAGCACCATTTTTGGTTCCGTAGATTTTGGTGTAGAGTTCGAGGAGGAGGAGGAGGCTGAGCCCGAGGATACGGCTTCGCCTGAGTTTTGAGTAGAGTTTATGTTTTGTATTTGGCTTTGAAATAATAATTGTGTTTTATAATATTTTAATATGTATATTTTGATCAGTTTTATATTAAACTAAGAAAAATTCTGGTACTTAGTTATATGACTTGCTATCCGCTGCGTGTTTCTTCGTGCACAATTGTTGCTTATACACACACTTGGCACATGTCGATAGGGTGGTGACCTGTGATGTCATCATCTAAACGTCTCGATTTCCCCGTGTTCGTGCTGGGGATTTGGGGGCGTCACAACGCTTGAGTCTGTGGGTTGCACATCCACCTTGACTTAATTGGTATTATGCATCTAAATGACCATTTGATTTATCTGTTCTTTCCCATGCACTTTATATTATGAAAACTTACGTGTCTTAACGTGAGATGAATAATACAAACATAATTATAATGAGGAATGAAACATGATCATGAGTTATGATGAATGATGTTCTTGTAGACATCATAACATGTGTGATATATAAACATGTGTGATACATAAATATTCCTGATGCCAATGGCGCACCTAAGTACTTCGTTGGAAAAGAGCCCTCCGAAAAAGAAATAATTCTCAAAGCACTCATTTTTTAAGCACCTGTAAAATACTTAGGGAAGAAATAGATGACTTCTCTTTACTCACAACCTGACCAGACCAATCTTCATTTTGAGCAAAAACATCCCTGATAACATGAAGCTAGGACTGTTCATTCTAGTACTTAGTTTTCCGGCCTGATCCAAAACCCGGATAACCAGATTTCGGTTCAGGTTTTCAGCCTGGATTTGATCCGGGCTGGAACCTGCATTACAAAAACCAGGACAAATTCGGGTACGGTTATGAAATTCGGGTTCCAGGTTTAAAACCCGGTACCCAGTTTATATATATAAAACAACCTGATTAACTTCAACCCTACCTCTCTCTCTCTCTCTCTCTCTCTCTCTCTCTCTCTCTCTCTCTCTCTCTCTCTCTCTCTCTCTCTCCCTCCCTTAAGCCGCTTCTCTTCTCTATCTAACTTCCTTCTTTCTTCTAAGTCCCAGCCAGAGCAGCAGCTGCAGCACTGATCGACTCCTCTTCCATGCTGCAGCCGTCGCTCGATCTCACTCTGGGCTCTGCTCAGTTCTCGATTGCCTTTCCCGTGGTGATGGCTGTGCGTCAGATTGGTGTCTTCAACGCGTTGTTAGTGCTTGAGTGATCTTTGGGTTGGCCAGATCTACCATATTTTTTTGTATTTTTGAGGATCTAGGCGAGTTTTACTCTTTAGATTAGAAGCCCCCAAATCTCTCTCTCTCTCTCTCTCTCTCTAAGAGGAAACCCTAGCCATTACATTGTGCCTTTGCTGTCGTTTTCGCTTGCCGGACCACTGCAGTGTCATGACTACTGTCATTGCTCTCTCGCTGAACGTTTAGATCATCACCTTCGACAGAAACTGGCGCTAGCCAATTTGGGTTTGTTTTCTTCTCTCTGTTGAATATATTTTGTTCTCTTTTTGTTGATTTGGATATGTTTCAATGAGAATGTTTGAATAGAAGAATATTTGAGGAGTATTTTTTTGGGTTGGATTTGGATTTTTGATTTTGTAGTTTGCTGGTTTTCAAATCCTATAGCCAGTGACCATGTGAATCTGTAATGAACTCGTACTAAGGCAAAAACTTCAGGTAAATTTTGGGCCTATGTTATTATAATGCCTCATAGTTGAATTCTGGGTCTGTTTTGTTCTATGATCAATGCCAGGTGTAAAGTATATGTTGTTATTTTGCTAGATCTGCTCTTTTTTGTTAAACATGGTTTTTATTTTTTGAGCGTTTTTGTTTTGATTATTATGTTTCTAGTATTTTGTTTCTTCTATACTTTCTCTAAAGAAGATAGTGTTTGTATGAGATTTTTATTTTTGTTTTTTCTACTATATGGCAGTGCTCTGCATCTTGTTTTGATATAGTTTCTTTCTATCGCTTTGTAAAGTGTAAATGCTATGTTCATTTAATCAATCATGTCTGTAATACATCTTTTTGTTTGGTAGATAAAGATTCCTATAATTGGTGGCATCTTGCCAACATAATTGTGTAGTTTTGATGTTTTAAGATATTGAAATACCCATTCATTTACTACTAGTTGTAAATATAAATAAGTTTTTATTCTAAGCTGACTTAGTAAACTCTCAAGCCTAATCTAACCTTACCTAGGTTTGGTTGGGAACCTCATTCCCTAGTAGCTCACAAAAGCTTGTGTGATTTGAGATGGCAAATGGAATGAACCAACTCATCATTCTTGTGTTGATGAGAGAAGGTTTCAAATGCTCTGGATAGTTTGGAGGTGAAAGCTTTTGTAATTTATCCTAAATTAAAAGAATGTTGGTTTGTCACATTCAACCCTTGGTGACTATGGCCAGACTTCATCGCTCATGTTAACGATTTGAAGATGCAATTAGTGTGCTTCTTGCTTCTAGTCGTATAATGAGAAATTGTGCTTTAGTTTGATTGTACGAATTTTGGTATCTAATTGCTGCTTGAAGTAGCTCATGACAGAGAGAAGGAGTTGCTTCCTGAAATAACTGAGTTGCAATGGAGGTATTAACATCGATGCACCACATGCAAACTCAGTGATTAAATCACCCTTGACGGCTAACATTACCTGATCCTTTCTCTGTTACTTGTAGGCTTATACATGCTCAAGATGAGCTCCAAAAATTAAAAATAGAAAATGCTCAGGTTAATATATTACATAAATTTATCATGTGCCTTAGTTTGCGTACATTCTAACATGTCAGTTTCAGGTATGATTCCATTATCTAGCTGGTCCGCTTGGGTGGATATATAACAAATCTTCAATTTCAAGAATACTGACAAGTTTAGGGGAAACAAACAGAGATATAATTACTAAGAGGTGTATCATTTACTACTACAGGTTTATATTATTGGTCATGTTATCTCTTCTTCTGAACTAACCATTAATTGTATGATTTGTGCAGACTAGGGTTGATCTATTTGCTTTCCAGCTTGAGCCTACCATTGCTTCTTTAGTTTCTTTAGCAGTTGATCCTTTTGCTATCCCTGATCCCGTTAACCATTATTTGTAGCCTAGAATATTTTTATTGTATAATTTGTTGACATTATTTGCAGCTTAGAATATTTTTATTGTATTATTTGTTGACATTATTTCCTTTTGAATGTACATGTAGGTGTGCTATGGGAAATTACTATAGCTTGCAAAAAGACCATAGATATGTAATTTTCATGGGTCCTACAGTAAAATAGGACCATTAGATATGTAATTTTTATATATTGTAATTTTGTATTTTGTAATGTAATATATAAATACCAAATGATGTAATAAGTCGTTAATTGCATTATGTGTTGCATGCATTTTACATGATAAATATTGAATTTCTTTTCTTTAGATGCACGATAAATTTTTGTTTCTAACTTTAGTTATTTTTTACATAAAATTTAGTTTTCCATTTTGATATATTTTATTATTATGGACAATGTTCAACACGACTTGAACAAAATTTAATTATATTTTGCTTTATATATTAAAAGAACTTATGCTTTTCAATATTTTTTCTTCAAAAAATTGTTGTAGAATATAGGCTTTAAAAAAAAAAATTATGCCTTCCAAGTTTTCAACATTATCTTTTTTCTTGAAAAAATTTAGTAATATATGTTTTTGTTTAAAAACAAACCGAGTTCATTCCGGAACCTAGATTTCCGGGTTGTAAAAACCTTGATTCATCCGGATTTCGGCCCGGATTAAAACTCGGGCTAATCTGATCTGGAACCCACTCCGGATTTTAGATCTGGGTTCTGGGCTGGGTATACCCGAAAATCCAGTCTGGTACCTGTTGGAACACCCCTACACGAAGCGATGACTTCCCACTATTAGCCAACACAACAATGTTATCAGCATACAATAAGTGAGATATAAGAGGAGCACCCCGGGGATAAGAAAATGGAACAATCATCCCATTTCCAAACTTATGCTTTAACAATCTGGATAACATTTCTTCCACAAGAATAAACAAATAGGGAGATAAAAGGATCCCCCTACCATAAGCCACGCCCACTGGGGAAGAAGCCTTTCATTGTGTCATTCATAATCACAAAGAACCACGGAGTAGAGATACATTGCCTTATCATCTTTCAAACCCAAGGGGCAAAACCAAACTAGAGAATGACCTGTAATAGGAAATCCCAGTCAACACTACCATACGCCTTAGCCATATCCACTTTAACTAGGACATTGCCACCACGAACCCGCTTGTTCATCAAATGTATCATCTCTTGGGTCAGAGTAATATTCTCAAATATACTTCTTCGTTATATTGTTATGTTTCCTCCTTTAATCTTATGAGATGTTACAATTCCTTTTATATTGAATTATCATAATTATGGTAAAAAGAAAGGAATTGGACCACCAAGAGGAAACGAGTCTGGAAAAGTTAATTAGGTTCAACATGGTAGTACCAAATGCTACTGGTATGGAAAAAATGGATACATGAAATCTGAGTGTCTGAAACGTAAGGCTTAGTTTGAAAAGAAGGGTAAGCCTCTTGCCCTTGTATGTTTTGAAACAAATCTTGTAAATGTTCCTAATAATTCTTGGTGGCTAGATTTAGGTACTAATGTTCATGTTTCTATAACCATGCAGGGATACCTTACAAGCCAATCACCAAGCCCCAGTGAGCAATTCATTTTTTATGGGAAATGAGAATAAGGCTGAAGTTTTGGCCATAGGGACTTTTCATTTAGTTTTTGAGTACTGGTCATTGTTTAGACCTGCATAACACAGTTTTTGTGCCTTCTGTGAGGCGTAATTTAATTTCCCTTTCTAGATTGGACACTGATGGTTATTCCTTTTCATTTCATAACGGTAGTTTCAATTTGTTCAGAGACTCTTTATCTATTGGTTCTGGGTTTCTTTTTGATGGTCTTTATCGACTTTGTCTCGATAATTCATTTGTTCATAATACCTATACCCATAACCATGAAATGTGTATTAGAACTAAAAGAAACATGATGAATGAACATTCTTATGACTTGTGGCATAAGAGATTAGGGCACATCTCCAAAGAAAGATTAGAGAGATTAGTAAAAGAAGTGATACTTCCGCATTTAGATTTTACTAATCTTGAAGCATGTGTGGATTGCATTAAAGGAAAGCAAACCAAACATACTAAGAAAGGTACCACAAGAAGTAAAGAGTTTCTTGAAATAATTCACACAGATATATGTGGACCATTCTCCACTGAATGTTTTGGTGGAGAAAAGTATTTTATTACTTTTATAGATGATTTTTCATGGTTTGGACAAATCTATCTACTACATGAGAAATCTCAAGTTGTTTCAGTACTTGAGGTATTTCTCATGGAGGTGGAAAGGCAATTAGATAGAAAGGTGAAAATCATCAGGTCGGATTGAGGTGGAGAATACTATGGAAAGTATGACGAATCGGGTCATAACCCTGGCACATTTGCCAAACTTCTTGAATAGGGTGGCATTGTTACACAGTACACGATGCCAGGGACACCACAACAGAACGGTATTACTGAAAGGTGTAATTGGACTTTATTGGATATGGTCAGAAGTATGGTAAGCAATTCTACCTTACCCAAGTCATCGTGGGGTGAAGCCATTAAGACGACAACTTATATCTTAAACTGGGTTCCTAATAAGTCAAATCCAAAAATTCCTTTTGAGCTATGGACTGGTAGCATACCAAGTTTAAGACACATGCATGTTTGGGTTGCCTAACAGAAACAAGACTTTACAACCCACATGAAAAGAAATTGGATCCTAGAACATTAATTGGGTACTTTATTGGCTACCCAGAGAGATCCAAAGAGTATAGGTTTTACTATCTTAATCACAGTCTGAGAATAGTGGAAATAGGGAATGCCAAATTCATTGAACTTGGCAAAATCAGTGGAAAAATGGAACCTTGAGATGTGATCATTGAGGAAGTACAAGTAGATGTCCCTATACCTACATCCTCAGAAAAGATAATGGTTCCTCTAATTGATCATCACAATGATACATTGGAACAAAGAAATGATCACCCATCTCAGAATGATAATACCACTATTGAACCAAGTTTGGAGTTACCAGAACAGATAGTCTTACGCAGATCTAAAAGAGATCGGAGACTTGCTATTTTAGCAGACTATGTGGTATATCTCCAAGAATCTAAATTTGACATTGGGACAAGTGAAGATCCACTAACGTTTTTGTTGCGCCTAAATTTTGACTCAAATTAATGAACCAAAAATTTAGTGCAGTTTTACCTGCAAGTATACAGGTGTTGTAGTATCTTACAGGATCGAATCCACATGGATTGACTTTTGTGATAAAGAAAATAAATTCAAACAATGAAATGAAATTACTAAAAGAAACGTGCAATTGAATGTAAAATAAAATTATTGAGATGAAGATTTGTAAAATAACTGAATCAAACTAGAATGATGAAAGGAATTGATATGAAGAAAGACTAAGGTTTCAAGGATCCGTCTAATAATTTATGATATTGTTTCCAATCGATTTCTTCAATTAAACTAGAATAACGATTCCGTTTAATTGGAAGATTTAGAATTTAAGATCAAGAAAAATAGTCGCTTATGATTGAGCGTGAACGATTGATGATTAAAACATTCATAAATCTATTTGAATATCACAAGGATTTCTCAAGCATTCACTGTATTCGAAAATCACAGTGAATCAAGATAAATATATAGATAATCAAAATATCCAATAATAAAATCTTTCAATCGATCAAGCTCGCAGAATAAATTTTACGTGAATCCGAAAATAATATTTAAATCATTAAACTTCACCTCTAACCTTAGTATGAAAATTTAGCCAAACATATTCATTACAAGTACTATAGAAATCACATAAATATTCTTCATTAGAAAACTAAAATAAAACATAAGAAATACTAAGCAACAATTTAGAAATAACAAAATTTGGAATCCAGTCGATGCAGAGAGAATAAAATACCTGTCATCATTGAACTGTAGAAAATAGAAATGAAACCAGTAGATTGGATGAAAACTCCCTCCACATCAATTCCCTTTTTTCAAACCGACCTCACACACTTTAATTCCCCACCAACCGATTCTGATCTCCACTCAAACATAAATCCCAACCAATTAAATTAATCTAGCTGATTTCTTACTTCTTTCACTCACCCAATTAAAACTCTCTCTCGCCTACAGACCGACCGACCGACTCTAATCCCCAACCGACTCACTCAACTTCTCCTCTCTACAGACTTGTTCTTGTAACTTCAAACCAACTGACTTACTAAAATCCAACTCATGAACCGACTGTTTCTTCAATCTCCACTCCAGACAAATGACTGACACTCCTTTTAATCCCTCACCTACTCAGCCAAAATAATTCCCCATCAACCGATTCTCACCTCTAACTCCATCTAAGCACGACACTCCCCTTTTCCCTACACATCTCCCTCTCTACTCACCCTCTCTACTTCTCTACTCACCCTCTTTCCCTTCCGCAGCTAAGTCTCACTCCAGCCAGGAGGGGCTTTCTTTCAAGGAAATTAAACTCAAGCACCCACCGACACCTCTCTCAATTCCAAGCACTGACAGACTCACTTAATCCTATCCCCACTCTTCTGCTTTTCTCCGTCCAACAATATATATATATATAGCTGCCTCAAGTCGATGCCAAACTCCTTCCTCCAATCCCCATTCATTCCAGCCGACTTCTCATAAGCAATCACCACCAACTTTCTAAAGTGTCCATCTCCACAAGTGAAGCATGGCACCTCTCTTTCTTTCTCTTTTCACACCATCCGACTCAAGAGCTTCTAAAATTTTAATTGATTTGCTTACCACGTTTAAAGCACTGAAAGCACCTCTTATCAACGTAAAAGTCAAGCCAAATAACAAGAAGTTGCCGCCTCAAGCCTTATGTTCACACTCCACCTAAAATTCAATCCCAGCTTCTTTTATTTTTTTTTTCTTTTCACTTTTGCCATATACATCCATACCACCCACCTACATGTCCTTTACTTATTTTTCTTTTCAACATGCCTCTACTTGGTTTCAGCCCCCTTCTTAGACTTTGACTTTGCATGTATTTGTCCACTGCAAAATATTTTCTTCATCGCATGTGTTTATGAACAATCAAGATAAGAAAGTCACCACCAAAAAGTCATCTTCAGTATCTTTTTTTAGCTGCCAAGTACACTACTTCCTTCCATCTCTTCATTCCTCTCAATTAATATGCACTTTTGGTCAAAAGTTCCAACCAGATTCCATTTGAATTTTATTTAAGCTAAAAATAAGAAGAAGAAAAATAACACTCAAAAAATAAATTAAAAGAAAAATAGATTATAAAAATAGACTATATATGTGAGGAAATATTGTCCAATTAAATCATAGTTATAAAATTAAGCATAAACATGATATCAATGACTCACAACTCGTATTTATGCTTATTAACCATTTTTCCATCTAAAACCAATAATAGTGTCACGAAGAATTTAAAATACATTGGTTTTAAATAGTTAAAACATGCAATATTTTAGCTCAATCACACTCCCCAACTAGCTTTTTGCTAATCCTTGAGCAAAATAGTGAAAATTAATTGAGATGAACCTTGTATAAAGCTCGAATTCAAACAAAAATAATCAAACATAATTTTGAATTCTCACAAAAAATTGATTCGTGACTACTCAACACCAGGAGTTGTATCCACAAGGAAAGTCTCAACAATTGTTCACATAGAATTGGAGCAAATGTCTCAGAACTCGGATATGTGTGTGTGGCTAAACTTCTGTGTGTTCCTCACTAATAAGCATGATTTATCATAGGATTTTTCAACCTTAAGATTAATCATTATTGATTCTAACTACCTCAAAGCTTAAGGGACTAGCAGTTTTCACGCCAACTCTGTTTAAAGGTTGAATACTCAACCCCTAATGTTTTGGGTAACTGTTTCTAGCCCTTTATTCAAGGAAACTTACACGATTTCATTTTTTTTCACTTCTTTCTCGTCTTTTTTTTTTTTTATATATATAGGGCTCGGTAGTCCTGCAGTTTACTTCTCCTGTATTAAATCAATGAGCATTAATGAGGAACACTACAAGTGTAAGCATGTGCAAAATGTTCTCTCAAAACTTGCCCTTCATTCTATATAAATGATACTAATTCTCATTTTTGTAAATATCACATCCCGATGTTTCAAGTCACTCCTCAACAAAATATGATGCATCATAAGTCATGTTCTATGCTTAAGGCTGAAAATAAATCTTCACAAAATAATTCCGCTCAACTACTCCACCAAGATAGTCAAATCTAACAAACATGCCAAAAGTGTGTGTTAATCATTTATGTTTCAATGCACCTCACAAATTTTTTATTTTTTTATTTTTTTAGGTACTAATAAATTTTCAACAGAAAACCCTCCCCCCAAGTAAATGTGACATTGTCCTCAATGTTCAGCAATTAAATGTTCGATGATGTATGCTATACAGGCATGAATTGGAGCAAGATAAACATTGCAAAACATATATGGAGACGAAAATGATTAAACAGAGAGGAAAGAATTCACCTGAGATACTCGAGCGCACACAAGGAGTAGATTTCTGCCAAAGTTAAAAAACACAAAAAGCAAAAGAAAGAAAAAAAAATAAAACAAACAAATACGGTATATACAATGAGGAATCAGAAATTAATTCTGATAAGCAGAATCCTCCAGAGTAGTGGACTCAACCTCTGGAGTAAAATACCCAAAAATGGTTTCAACCTTTGTTCATTAACTTTAAAAACATTACCATTCTCTGGATTTTCTATCTCAATGGCCCCAAAAGGATAAATAGTTTTTACAACAAAGGGGCCGATCCATCGGGATCAAAGCTTGCCAGGAAACAAATGGAGCCTTGAATTATACAACAAAACTTTTTGAGAAGGCTCAAAAGATTTTTGAAAAATATTTTTGTCATGAAAAATTTTCATTCTCTCCTTGGCAATGCGAGAGTTTTCGTAAGCTTCATTCCTGATTTCCTCTAATTCATTAAGTTTAACTTACAAAGAGAGCAAGCTTTATCCACATCAAAATTAAATTGCTTAATTGCACAATAAGTTTTGTGCTCCAATTCCACAGGTAAGTGACATGCCTTTCAAAAAATGAGTCGATATGGGGACATACCAATCGGGGTTTTAAAAGCAGTGCGGTATGCACAAAGTGCTTCAGTTAGCCGTAAAGACCAATCTTTGCGGCTTGGGTTAACCGTCTTTTCTAAAATTTTTTTTGATCTCCTGATTAGATACCTCAACTTCACCACTTGTTTGTGGATGATAAGGGCTAGCAACCTTATGAGTAATACCATATTTTCACATTAAGGCCTTGAAAGGCTTATTACAAAAATGTTTACCCCTATCATTGATAATGGCTCGAGGTGTTCCAAACCTTGATAAAATATTTTTTTTCAGAAATTTCAATACCACTTTGTGGTCATTGTTTTTGCATGGAACAGCTTCAATCCATTTGGACACATAATTCACAGCTACTAAAATGTAGAGATTACCAAAAGAAACTGGGAAGGGTCCCATGAAGTCGATGCCCCAACAATCAAATATTTCAACAATCAAGATTGGATTTAATGGCATCATATTCCGGCGGGTAATCCCTCCCAATTTTTGATAGCGCTCACAAGTTTTACAAAATTCATGGGTGTCCTTGAAAATAGTAGGCCAATAGAAACCACATTGCAAAATTTTAAAAACAGTTTTCTTTCCAAAAAAATGGCCACCACATGCCCCAGAGTGACAAAAAGATATCACACTTTGAAATTCTTTATTGGGAACACATCGTCGAATTATCTGATCTGGGCTATATTTAAACAGATATGGATCATCCCAAAAGAAATTTCTTACCTCCACAAAAAATTTCCTCTTATCTTGTTGAGTCCAAATGTGAAGAATTTCACCTGTAGCAAGAAAATTAACAATGTCAACGTACCATGGCACTTGAGATATACCAAAAAGTTGCTCATCTGGAAATGTGTCTCTAATAGGAACTGTCTCTATAGAATCTGAAAGAACAAGTCTAGACAGATGATCAGCAACAACATTCTCAACTCTTTTTTTATCTTTGATTATCAAATCAAATTCTTACAGCAAAAGGATCCATCTAAGCAACCTGGGCTTTGCATCTTTTTTCACTAAAAGGTACTTTAACGAGGCATGATCAGTAAAGATGGCAATTTGAGATCCAATCAAATAAGAGCGAAATTTGTCAAGTGCAAAAATTACTGCAAGTAGCTCTTTTTCAGTTGTTGAATAATTCATTTGAGCATTGTTTAAAGTTCTACTTGCTTAATAAATAACACAAGGCTTTTTGTCCTTACGTTGGCCCAAAACAGCTCCAACAACATAATCACTAGCATCACACATAATGTCAAATGGTAAATTCCAATCAGGTGATCGCATAATTAGGGCTGAAATCAACATACCTTTTAGCTTTGTAAAAGCTAACTCACAATTATCAGTCCACACAAAAGAATTTTCCTTTGAGAATAAATTGCACAAAGGTCTAGAAATTGTGCTGAAGCCTTTAATGAACCTCCTGTAAAAACCTGCATGACTTAGAAAAGATTTGATATCCTTGATGTTCTTTGGGATGGGCAATTTAGAAATTAATTCAATTTTGGCCTTGTCCACTTCAAAATCTTGAGAAGAAACAATGTGACCAAGAACAATCCCTTGAGTGACCATAAAATGACACTTCTCCCAGTTTAAAATCAAATTCTTTTCTTTGCATCTAATCAGCACTCTTTCCAAATGAGTCAAACATTCATCAAACGAATCACCAAAAATAGAAAAATCATCCATGAATATTTCAACGAAACGCTCTACCATGTCACTGAATATGCTCATCATGCATCGTTGAAATGTAGCAGGAGCATTACAAAGTCCAAATGGCATCCTTCGATATGCAAAGGTACCAAATGGGCATGTAAGAGTGGTCTTTTCTTGATCTTCAAGAGCAATCTCAATTTGGTTATATCCAGAATAACCATCTAGGAAGCAATAGAATTGATGACCCGCTACACATTCAATGATTTGATCCATGAATGGTAGGGGAAAATGATCCTTTCTGGTGATAGAATTCAATTTTCTGTAGTCAATGCACATACGCCAACCAGTAGTAACACAATTTGGGATCAATTCATTGTCAGCATTCTTAACTACAGTCACACCAGATTTCTTGGGTACCACCTGCGTGGGACTAACCCATTTGCTGTCAGAAATAGGGTAAATGATCCCTACATCCAGAAGTTTTAACACCTCTGCTCTGACAACCTCTTTCATGTTGGGGTTCAGTCTACGCTGCATCTCTCTAGACGGTTTAGAATTGTCCTCTAAATAAATCCTGTGGGTACAAATCAAAGGATTGATGCCTTTGATATCAACTATGGTCCATCCTATTGCCTCTTTGTGTTCAATGAGAACACCAATTAATTTGCTCTCTGAATTTCATCCAGTTTTGATGAAATGACCACTGGTAATGTCTCTGCTTGGCCTAAAAATATATATTTGAGATCAGGAGGTAGAGGTTTCAAGTCAAGTTTTGGTGTTTGCACACTTGAGGGGAGAGACACGATATCATGAGGTGGTAATTCCTCAAAACGTGTTTTCCATTTATCAGTGTCCATTATAGGAGTAGATTCTAGCAAAAAATTCATAGATGCAAGCACAGAATCATCATGAAAATTTGTACCATGAACCAAACAAGCCTCAAGAGGGTCAGAAAAACTTGACAAATCATATTTATTTTGAACAAGAGTTTGGATCAGATTTACTTCATGCATATCATCGTCATCACCAGGTCGTTTACAAATATTGAAAATATTCAACTCCAAAGTCATGTTGCCAAAAGAAATTATCATCACACCACTCCTACAATTTATTAAAGCATTTGAAGTTACAAGGAACGGCCTACCCAAAATTATAGGAATGTTACCTTGGTGGGTTTAAGTTCACCAAGATCCAACTGATCATATACCGAGTAGGGTAGGAGGTTAACACTAGATCCGAGGTCAAGTAAAGTTTTTTCAATTTTAAAATTTCCAATCACGCAGGAAATTGTTGGACAACCGAGGTCTTTGTATTTTGGAGGAGAATTGTTCTGGAGGATAGCGCTTACCTGCTCAGTGAGGAAAGCCTTCTTTTGCACCTTCATCGTACGCTTCACTATGCACAAATCTTTCAAAAATTTAGCATACGATGGAATTTGTTTGATTTCATCCAACAAAGGAATGTTGATTTTTACTGGTTTGAAAATTTCAAGAATATCAGCATTTTGAACCAACTTGTGAGAATGTTGCAACCTTTGGGGAAATGGGGCAGGTATTGGGGCTTTCACAGGCATATCTAATTCAACATTCTCAAGTTCACCATCACTCTTGGAATTTAAAGAATTGTTGATCTCATCAACTTTCATTGTTGAAATACTCTTATCAATTATTTTTCCACTGCGTAGAGTGGTGATAGACTTGGCATGTTCAATTTTGAATCAGAGGGATTTGAATTTCTTACCTCAAATTTACCTTTGGGATTCGGCTGAGGATGAGCAGGAAAATTACCCTTTTCTTGAGCATGCAATGCAGAAGTCAAGTCGCTAATAGAACTTCTCATCTCAGTAATGGCTTGCATTGTCTAAGTATTGATATTGGCTTGTCCCTGTATAAAATTTTGTAACGTCTCCTGTTGCGCCTAAACTTTGACTCAAATTAATGAACCAAAAATTTAGTGCAGTTTTACCTGCAAGTATACAGGTGTTGTAGTATCTTACAGGATCGAATCCACAGGGATTGACTTTTGTGATAAAGTAAATAAATTCAGACAATGAAACGAAATTACTAAAAGAAACGTACAATCGAATATAAAGATATGGAGAAAGACTAAGGTTTCGAGGATCTGTCTAATAATTTATGATATTGTTTCCGATTGATTTACTTCAATTAAACTAGAATAATGATTCCATTTAATTGGAAGATTTAGCAGTTAAGATAAAAAAAAAATAGTTGCTTATGATTGAGCGTGAACGATTGATAATTAAAACATTTACAAATCTATTTGAATACCACAGGGATTCCTCAAGCATTCACTGTATTCGGAAATCACAATGAATCAAGACGAGTATATAGATAATCAAAATATCCAATAATAAAATCCTTCAATCGATCAAGCTCGTAGAATAAATTTTACGTGAATTCGGAAACAATATTTAAATCATTAAACTTCACCTCTAACCTTATTATGGAAATTTAGCAAATCATATTTATTATATGTGCTATAGAAACCATATAAATATTATTCATTAGAAAACTAAAATGAAATACAAGAAATACTAGGCAACAATTTAGAAACAACAAAATTTGGAATCTAGTCAACGTCAAAAGAATAAAGCTCACGACGTTACTAAAATGCATAAAACAGAAATTGAAACTATAAGATATTCATCAAGAAGAAGCTGCAGCCCGATGCCAAACGAAAAACATGAAGAAGCAAAAAAAATAAAACTCCAACCACTTCAACTCCACGTTATACTCAAGCACCAATCTCTCCATGTTCCTTTCTCCACCAAAATAAATCCCATCCAATTAGATTACTCCAGCCGGCTCACACATCCATCCCCCACATCAACTTCTTTTCACATTAATCCCCAAAGAAAATCTAGAAACTCTTTACACGTCTCCCTCTACCTCTCTACAACCGACCTACACATCTCCAAGAAAGAAATAATTCCAGCCGACTCCCTTGTTCTCCAGCTAATCACCTATCAACGATTGCTTCTCTTCTCTTTCAACCACGTAGCTCTCACCCTTCTATCTCTTACGTAACCTGCCTTCTTTCACTTCCAGAATTTCTTTTACTCACCTGCACCTCACTTTTCAGTAAAATACAAAGACACCTCTCATCACTTTCCAGCACAACACTAAGGCACCTCACTTTCTTCCACTCACAAGTCTCAACTCTATTCAATTCCAACACATGAATTTATTCCAACCAATAAAAACTAAGAAACCGACTTGCTCTCCCACTAAGAAGCCGACTTTCTCCTCTCTATCCCTCACTTAATCATGCACCGACTACCTTCTTTCACTCACATCCAACTCTAATTCTCTCAATATCTCTCCACGTACCCCTCTTACTCTCACAATTCCAACCGATTGCTCCCCTTTCTTTCCAGCAACTCTCATTTCTTTCACTCACACGTCTCCACCTCAATGTCTCTTCTCACCCTCTCTTACCAAAATAGCCAATTCAATTACTCCCCTTCCCTTCAACCGATTGCTCCCCTTTTATAGACTCCCACGTGATATAACTCCCTTAATGCAATTTAAGCACGGCACTTCCTTTTCTTTTTTCTGCACGTCTCCCTCTCTACAAGTCAAGCACGGCTCTTATATTCAATGTACAACTCTCTCCAATCCAAGTAATGCACGGCACTTTTCTTATCTCTTCTCTTCACAAGTCAAACACGTACAACACACCTCAACTCTCCTACATCCCCCACTTAACTTTCTTTTCTGCTCTCTCTCCACGTCTTCCTTCTCCCTCTCTTTTCTCTTTTCATCCAGCAATATATTTATATATTAAGTTGGCACCAAATTTCCCCCAACCACAATTCACAGCTGACTTCTCTTGTTGAATATGGCACTCTACTTCAAGCACGGCACTTCTCTTATCTTCATCCTTTTCAATTTCTGCCGTCCAGCCACACACACACACATATATATATATATATATATATATCTTTAGATGGCTGCCTCAAGTTGGTGCTGCCCTTCCTCCAAGTCAAGTTAAATAGCCGAATTCTATCTTCAATTCACACTTGGTTGAAAACTCAAGCATGTCTTCATACTTCAAACGGCTTCTCTTCCAATCCATCACATGTTCCTTAATTTAGCTGCACCAACCGATGAAAGTTAAGCCAAACAAGCAGCTGCCCAATTACGTCCTTCCTTCTCTTCATCAATTAATATGCACTTTTAGTCGAAAGTTCCAACCTGATCCCATTTGAATCTTATTTAAACTGAAAATAAGAAGAAAGAAATAACACTCAAAAATAAATTAAAAGAAAAATAAATTATCAAAAATAGACTATATATGTGAGGAAATATTGTCCCATTAAATTATACTTATAAAATTAAGCATAAACATGATATTAATCAATTAAAAATCACAACTCGTATTTATACTTATTAACTATTTTTCCATCTAAAACCAATAATAGTGTCATGAAGAATTTAAAATATATTGGTTTTAAATAGCTAAAACATGTAATATTTTAGCTCAATCATCTCCTCAAGGGTTTTCTTATGTGGAGGCACATAAGGAGTAGAAGAAGAAGACCCTTGAGGATTTTGATTTGAATTGGACTCATTCCTCCAACTAAAGTTGGAGTGATTTCTCCATCCAGGATTATATGTTTCTGAATAAGGGGAAGAAAATGGTTTCCTATAAGAATTCATGACATTTGCTTGTTCGTGCAACACCTCTTTAAAAGCAGGGAATGTTGGACAATCCTCAATTAGGTTCCACTAATCTCACATATGCCACAATTCTCTTCTTCTTTTTCAATGGCCTTAGCCGAATTTACCTTCCTAAGTTCGATGGCTTCGACTTTCCTTGTCAGACTTGCTATCCTAGCATTCACATCATCATTTCCTTTAAGAACATACATACCTTCTTGAGACATGGCACTGAGTTTGGGCTTATTTGACCAATCAGAACGATCTGTGTTATCCCAAGATTGGGCATTTTCAGCTAAGTGGTCAAAATAGTCCCAAGAATCATCAGGATCTTTATTTAAAAATTCATCGTTACACATCATTTCTACAAACTGACGCATTTGAGATGTTAAACCTTCATAGAAAAAAACTAATGGTGCACCAAGTCTTATAGCCATGATGTGGGCAAGTTAGCATTAATTCTTTAAAACGTTCCCAACACTGAAAAAATGTTTCATTTTCCTTCTAAGAAAAATTCATAATATTTTTGCGAAGATTGTTGGTCCTATGAGTAGGAAAAACTTTTTCAGAAATTCTCTTTGCATTTCTTGCCTTGTGCCAATAGATCTTGGTGTCAAAGAATTCAACCAATTTTTAGCTTTTTCTTTCAAAGAGAATGGAAACAACTTTAATCTAACAACATCATCATTGTTAATTTGGGTTTGTAAAGTTGCACAAACTTCTTCAAATTCTTTCATATGCAAATAAAGACTTTCTGAGTCTAAGCCATGAAACTTGGGAAGTAATTGGATTACTCCTGGTTTTAAATCAAAATTCCTTATATTCGTAGGGAAAATCATGCAAGATGGAGTACTTGTCCTTGTAGGCTGCAAATATTCATGTAAAGTTCTCATTGGTGGATTATTTTGTGCCTCCTCATTTTCTTGTTCGTTATGAATACTATGATTGTTAGCCATGGTATTAGAATGAGAATTTTTAGAATCACCAGACAAAGTATCAACCAACTCTTTTAAAACAATTTCCTCTCTTCTCAATCTACCCGTTTGATCACGTTGCCACGAGATCATTCATCATAGAGGATCAAGCACATTCAAAGACTAAAAAAAAAAAAAAAAAAAAAAACAAAATGCAAAACAAGCAAGAAAGTAAAAGAAATTAATTTTTTTTTTGGAATGAGATTACCAAATGGTATGAATATGGAAGCAATGTTACATGCTCTCTTTTCCGTAAAAATCGTACCTGCAAAAACAATATGAAAAACAAGTAGCAAAAGATTTCTAAAATATTTGTTTTTTCTTGTTGTTTTTTTTTAAAAAATTGTCACACGTTGCAATCCCCGGTAACGGCGCCAAAAAACTTGTTGCACCTAAATTTTGACTCAAATTAATGAACCAAAAATTTAGTGTAGTTTTACCTGCAAGTATACAGGTGTTGTAGTATCTTACAGGATCGAATCCACAGGGATTGACTTTTGTGATAAAGAAAATAAATTCAGACAATGAAACAAAATTACTAAAAGAAACGTGCAATTGAATGTAAAATAAAATTATTGAGATGAAGATTTGTAAAATAACTGAATCAAACTAGAATGATAAAATGAATTGATATGGAGAAAGACTAAGGTTTTGAGCATCCGTCTAATAATTTATGATATTGTTTCGATCGATTTACTTCAATTAAACTAGAATAATGATTCCGTTTAATTGGAAGATTTAGCATTTAAGATCAAGAAAAGTAGTCGCTTATGATTGAGCGTGAACAATTGATGATTGAAACATTCATAAATCTATTTGATTATCACAGGGATTCCTCAAGCATTCACTGTATTCAGAAATCACAGTGAATCAAGATAAATATATAGATAATCAAAATATCCAATAATAAAATCTTTCAATCGATCAAGCTCGCAGAATAAATTTTACGTGGATCTAAAAATAGTATTTAAATTATTAAACTTCACCTCTAACCTTAATATGAAAATTTAGCCAAACATATTCATTACAAGTACTATAGAAATCACATAAATATTCTTCATTAGAAAACTAAAATAAAACATAAGAAAATACTAAGCAACAATTTAGAAATAACAAAATTTGGAATCCAGTTGATGCCGAGAGTATAAAATCCATGCCATCATTGAACTGTAGAAAATAGAAATGAAACCAGTAGATTGGACGAAAACTCCCTCCACATCAATTCCCTTTTTTCAAACCGACCTCACACACTTTAATTCCCCACCAACCGATTTTGATCTCCACTCAAACATAAATCCTAGCCAATTAAATTAATCCAGCTGATTTCTTACTTCTTTCACTCACCCAATTAAAACTCTCTCTCGCCTACAGACCGATCGACCGACTCTAATCCCCAACCGACTCACTCAACTTCTCCTCTCTATAGACTTGTTCTCGTAACTTCAAACCAACCGACTACTAAAATCCAACACATGAACCGATTGTTTCTTCAATCTCCACTCCAAACAAATGACTGACACTCCTTTTAATCCCTCACCTACTCAGCCAAAATAATTCCCCATCAACCGATTCTCACCTCTAACTCCATCTAAGCACGACACTCCCCTTTTCCCTACACGTCTCCCTCTCTACTCACCCTCTCTACTTCTCTACTCACCCTCTTTCCCTTCCCCAACCAAGTCTCACTCCAGCCAGGAGGGGCTTTCTTTCAAGAAAAATAAACTCAAGCACCCACCGACACCTCTCTCAATTCCAAGCACTGACCGACTCGCTTAATCCTATCCCCACTCTTCTGCTTTTCTCCGTCCAGCAATATATATATATATAGCTGCCTCAAGTCGGTGCCAAACTCCTTCCTCCAATCCCAATTCATTCCAGCCGACTTCTCATAAACAATCTCCACAAGTCAAGCACGGCACCTCTCTTTCTTTCTCTTTTCACACCATCCGACTCGAGAGCTTCTAAATATTTAATTGATCTGCTTACCACGTTTACAGCACCGAAAGCACCTCTTGTCAACGTAAAAGTCAAGCCAAATAACAACAAGTTGCCGCCTCAAGCCTTATGTTCACACTCCACCGAAAATTCAATCTCAGTTTCTTTTATTTTTTTTTCTTTTCACTTTTGCCGTATACATCCATACCATCCACCTCCATGTCCTTTACTTATTTTTCTTTTCAACATGCCTCTACTTGGTTTCAGCCCCCTTTTTAGACTTTGACTTTGCATGTATTTGTCCACCTCAAAACATTTTCTTCATCACATGTGTTTATGAACAAACAAGATAAGAAAGTCACCACCGAAAAGTCATCTTCAGTATCTTTTTTTAGCTGCCAAGTACACTACTTCCTTCCATCTCTTCATTCCTCTAAATTAATATGCACTTTTGGTCAAAAGTTTCAACCGGATTCCATTTAAATTTTATTTAAGCTGAAAATAAGAAGAAGAAAAATAACACTCAAAAATAAATTAAAAGAAAAATAGATTATAAAAATAGACTATATATGTGAGGAAATATTGTCCAATTAAATCATAGTTATAAAATTAAGCATAAACATGATATCAATGAATCACAACTCGTATTTATGCTTATTAACCATTTTTCCATCTAAAACCAATAATAGTGTCACGAAGAATTTAAAATACATTGGTTTTAAATAGCTAAAACATGCAATATTTTAGCTCAATGAGTTTTCACAAGCTATAGAAAGATGTGATTGCAGTAAATGGATCGATGCTATGAAAGAAGAGTTGAAATCCATGGATCAAAATCAAGTTTGGGATCTCGTTGAGTTGCCTGAAGGGTGTAAAAGAGTTGGGTGTAAATGGGTCTTTAAGACCAAACGTGACTTTAAAGGAAATGTTGAACGACATAAGGCCAGACTTGTTGCTAAGGGTTTCACCTAGAAAGAAGGCATTGAATACAAAGAGACATTTTCTCCAGTATCTAAAAAGGATCTTTCATAATCATTATGGCATTGGTGGCTCATTTTGATTTAGAGTTACACCAGATGGATGTGAAAACAACTTTTCTAAATGGAAGTTTAGATGAAGTGGTCTACATGGAGGAGCTAGAGGGCTACTCAGAAAAGGGCAAAGATCACCTAGTATGTAAGCTTAAGAAATCAATATACAGGCTCAAGCAAGCTTCCCGAAAATGGTACTTCAAGTTCAATGATACCATTACTGCCTTTGGATTTAAAGAGAACATCGTTGATCGATGTATATACCTAAAGGTCAGTGGGAGCAAATTTATATTTTTTATCCTAGTTGATGATATCTTGTTGGGTAGTAGTGATATTGGCTTACTTTATGAAACCAAGGGTTTTCTATCTAAGAACTTTGAAATGAAAGATATGGGTGAGGTATCCTTTGTAACCAGAATTGAAATCCTCCAGGATCGAAAACAAGGACTGTTGGGATTGTCTCAGGAAAGTTACATAGAAAGAGTTCTTGAGAGATTTGGCATGAAAAATTGCGCATCACTTGATACTCCGATATCAAAAGGTGATAAGTTTAGCCTATCATAATGTCCTAAAACTAAGTGGGAGCGTGAAGAGATGGCAAAAATTCCCTATGTTTCGATTGTGGGGAGCTTGATATATGCATAAATTTGCACGAGATCAGACATTAGTTTTGCAGTTGGCATGCTTGGGCGTTACCAAAGTAACCCAAGGATGTCTCATTGGAAAGCAACAAAGAGGGTATTGGGATATCTGCAAGGTACTAAGGATTACCAGCTTACCTTTAGGAGAATTGAAAACTTAGAGGTAACTGGATACTCAGACTCTAATTTTTTCGGTTGTTCTGATAGTAGGAAATCTACTTCTGGATATGTTTTTCTACTAGCTGGTGGAGTGATCTCATGGAAAAGTATGAAGCAAACTATCACTACTTCATCAACAATGGAGGCTGAGTTTGTGGCATGCTTTGAGGCCACAGTTGATGCAGGGGGATCCGAGACAGATGATGCTGAGCTGTCAGATTGCACCTTGATGGCGCTGAGATATCATGAGTTGGCAGATCAGCGCAAAGGCGGGAATTGATTGTGATGTGTTCCTCATTGGGGCCATTTTGAGTGCGTTTCAGTCTTTTGGCCATAACTTTGGCTACGGGTATCAGAATCGCACATAAGACCCCAATTCGGAAATCTCTTTTCGGCGCGTACGCTGTCCACATTGAGAATGGTTCCATGTGCCTTTTTTTCGACCTCAAATTCTACTGTTTTCCCCTCCGAATCACTAGTTTTAGTTATTTTTTACTATTTATGGTAATATTTCACTTGTCAGTTAGGAAGTCATTTTAAACCCGATTTGGGCCGAATTTTTTGCAGATTGATTATTTTATTTCGAATTTCAATTTAGAGTGATTTTTGAGATTTTGCTATTTTTGGAAAAATTCGGATAAACACGATTTTTGGCTATAACAGTCCGGCTTGTGGATTGATTTTGATCATTGCTTGATTTTATAATATTCCGTTAAACCCTAGAGACTTTTCTCTCTTGTTTTGGGCCATTTTTCTCCTATGAATCATCTGTTGGAACTAGCCTGCAGGATAATCGCTATTCTGTCCAGCGTCAACAGTGCATGGTTTATGGCTGAGGAACTTTATCTTAGGGCTTAGAGTTGTCGACTCTATAGACAGGCCGCTGAGAATTTATTGTGATAATTCCTCTGCAGTATTTTTCTCCAAAAATGATAGGTATTCTAAAGGTACTAAACACATGGAGCTCAAATACCTAAGTGTCAAAGAGGAAGTGCAGAAACAAACATTGTCTATAGAACATATTAGTACTACGCTTATGATAGCAGACCCATTAACAGAGGGCCTAGTAGCGAAGCAGTTTAAAGAGCATGTTGACATGTTATTGAGCTCGTAGATGTTTTATTTTGGACACTTAATGATATCTAGTATGGTTGTTTTGTTTTTGTTTTCTTGTCTTTTCACTTCTTTGTACATTGAATGGTTTGGAAGAATGATGACAAGATAATATCTACAACAGACATGAATTGGAACCTAAGGCATCACGGTATTAGCCTTAATTATCCCAATTAAAGATCATGTAAAATTAGTTACTGGTGTTGTGGTACATGGAAGGGAATTTGTTGATTATATAACAAAGGACCGCCATGACTCGCATCAGTAGTTGATTTGATGTTGATATTACAGAATTCATGTAATGTACTTTGAGCTATGAAAGTTTCAGGAAATGAATTTGCGCAGTATGGTTAATTTCCTGTAATAAACCCATGAACGGAAATATTATTTTATGGGCATATGGGCCAAGTGGGAGAATGTAAGAGTTTTTATTAAAACTCTATGTCCCACACACCCATATTAATAGAGTTTGAAATAGCTGAAACTTATCAGATAAAAGATGAGTGATAACGAGATAAGAAAACTCCTAAGAGATAAGATTAAAACTCTATATCTCTAATTATAGTTAGATACAAACTCTGAGATTTCTTGATGGTCAGAAATCTATAAATAGTACTGAGGGGTTAAAAGGTTCTCACCTACAACATTATAGTGCCTTTTGTCATCGTGAGACACTTGTGAGGCAAGGTTGTTAGGATGATCATTCCCTCATAGCCATATCTAATTCTTCATCGAACTGATGGAGAAAGGTACGCATTTATTCCTCACTATTTATTATTGTAGATTATATAAAATCGAAGATCCATTTATTAATGTTCATTTTAAAATATTTAACAATAGAATTGTAGATCGCCAAAATAAATGAACAAAGAAACAAATAGATCCAAATACGTACATACCTGAAAGTCAGTTCATACAGCAAGAAGAAAAGCTAGTTATGAACTAAGAAGATCTGGGCTAGCTTGCAAAGTTTGCTCGATCAGGTTTGTACATACTAACTACATAGCTTGGCGTATGGGTGACTATATCAAAATTGAGGCATAAGGAAAAGATTATTAGAAGCTTAAATTGTTTTTTTTTAATACAATAGTATAATTGTGATGACCCATTTTTACGTGCATTTTCACTGAAGGAGTGTTTTTAATTTAATTAATATAATAGTTCTTTTATTTTAAATTATTGTATTTTAATTGGTTTTATTTTATTTGATGTGGTGTTTAATTTATTTTAGTCGTTTTATGTTTTTAAAATTGTTTTCGACGGATCAGTTTTTGGTTTTTAGAAGTGAGGACTGGACCTCATTTCTTTTCCCTCATCTTTTCTTTTTCCTTTTTTCTTTTTTCTTTTTCCCTTTTTCTTTTTTCTTTTTCCTTTCCTTCTTTTCTTCTTTCTTTCTTTTTCTTTTCTTCTTCTTTCCATTACCCTCCCGCGCGCTACTTCTCTTCCCTCTCCCTGTCGCCATCCGTTGACCCACCCTGATCCATTGCCGGAGTAGCTCCCACGAGCTCAACTCCGTTCAGCCCCTTTTGGCGCTTCCACCGCCATTTCCACCGCCACCCATGGCCAACACTCACTTCCTTTAGCTTCATAAACATCTCAAGACCATTCCCTATAAATTTCGTGTCTTGGTTTGTCCCCGTTCAAAAGTGGGTAATTTATTACCCACAGCCACAGTGTAAAATAGACTGTTACGTTGCTTTTTCTCAGCCGTTTGCAACGCTGCGACCTTTCAAAAAATACCTTATAGCGCTGTAAGTATTTTTCAAACTCTACTTTTAGATTTAAATATATTATGCTCTTATAATAATTATTTGACTTCTGGTTGGTTGATTCTAAACTGAGTCCGAGGAGTTCAGGGGTCAGATGGATAAGGACGGAGTTGCTTGGTTTGGTTGTTTGTGATTGATTGGTTATTTGTGCCTTGAGGTTGCATTTACATGGTGCATTCACGTGCATTTTATTTAAATTGAGAAAAATCAGGTTTTGTTGGCGTAAATGGATTTTCGGGTGCGTGTGTATCACGACCCCAAGCCGGGATGGGGTATTATTTCAGTGGAGCTCCTCTGGTCACTCGGGAGTGGATAATACTGAGTGACATCCCCTGGGTTGTCGCTGGACGACGATCAGATCACACGATACGGCAACGCAGTTGTGTCGACTCCGTGGTCCCTAGAGTGGCAGGGAGTAGAGGATGGCCTGGTCTAGGGACGCGCTGGGCACGAGTACTGGGCATCGCTCGTTTAGGTGTGGCATAGTAGCCAGGGTGTGCAGATGATCCCTAGGGGAGATCATGGTGTATGCAATAATTGGATCGGTTTTATGGTTTTGCTTATGGGCCATTTTCTGGGAGAGTGATGAGGTTTGGTTTAAGGCTATGTGATCCATTTTTTGGGAAAATGGTGGTTTGTTTTGGGCCATTATCAGGGATAATGGCGAGGTTTTGTTTAAAGGTTATGTTTTCGGGCCAAATGAGATTTTGGCGTGCGTGGAAAAATGTGGTTTTGTGGGACAAGTGCATTCGCATTCTTTCATGCATATTGTTGAGTTTTATATGTTTTTATCTTGTGGCATTTGGATCTTACTTACCTGCAACACCATTTTTGGTACCATAGATTTTGGTGTAGAGATCGAGAAGAAGGAGGAGGCTGAGCCTGAGGATGCGGCTCTGCCGGAGTTCTGAGTTGGAGTTATGCTTTGTAGTTGGTTTTAAAAAAATATCTACGGTTTGTAATATTTTATTATGTATGATTTGAACGGCTTTGTATTAAACAATAAAAAATTCTGGTATTTAGTTTATGACTTTGCTATCCGCTGCATGTTTCTTCGTGCACATTTGTTGCTTATACACACACTTGACACTTGGCAATAGGGAGGTGACCCGTGATGTCACCATTCGGACGTCTCGATTTCCCCGTATCCGTATGTGGGGATTTGGGGGCGTCACAATAAGAAACTATATATTATGTTGAATATAAATACTATAAAGTTTTACTTTTTTTTAATTATGTAATTATACACTAATTGCAATTTTAAGTGTTTATTTCTTAATTATAAGGTTAATAAATTTTTATTTAATCAATTAAAAATAGTATTTCTAAATGTTTTAGTTTGTTTAGAGTCTTTTTTCTATTTTAGAAAGTGTCTTCCTTGGGAGCTAGTTAGCCTTCTAGTATTTATTATTTTCAAAACAACATTATTTTATGTATTTTTATATAATTTCTTATAGGAGTTAATAGCTTTTATTTCTTAATAAAGACTATTAATAATTTGGTTTTTAAGATCAGGCGCTCTCAAATGATGTGGGGGACCTTGGATAATTACAAGGTCGGCCGACATGGTCCCAACCATTTAGTGTCACCCAATTCCAACTGCCGGCCAGCTCTCAGAATAAAGAAGAGATTTTTTTAATGGACAGTGCTACATCCACCGCTCCCAATGATAGCTACTGTTAGTTATATATAGTATTTATATATATATATATATATACTTTTTAACACTTCTAAATATTTTTTTTTAAATTCACAATATAA
Source organism: Carya illinoinensis (assembly GCF_018687715.1). Lineage (NCBI taxonomy): Eukaryota > Viridiplantae > Streptophyta > Magnoliopsida > Fagales > Juglandaceae > Carya > Carya illinoinensis. Next base: position 18,503,895 of record NC_056761.1, read on the forward strand.
TTAAAAACACATCCTTAATCATGTAGTAACAAAACAAAATGTGACCAGTAGCTCCCAGTGGGAGCTGGGAGCAGTGGAAATATCATTTCCCTTTTTCAATAGGAGAATGTTAGGTTGCTCTAGCATATATCAATGTATAGGTTGACGTGTTTTTTTTTATGTATTTTTAGTTTTTTAAAAGGTACATTTTTAACTATATAGAAATATTTTGAAAAAAATAGACATATTCACTAGCTAGTTGTCACTTTTTTTATAATTAAAAAATTAAAACAGACAAGCAGTTAAATTAAAGGGAGAAAATCAAGGGCTACTTAGCATTTTCATTTTCAATATTCTGTGGTGCATGAGGAACTATCCTGTGACGCCCCCAAATCCCCACGCACGAACACGGGGAGATCGAGACGTCCGGTTGATGACATCACGGGTCACCACCCTATCGACGAGTGTCAAGTGTGTGTATAAACAACAAATGTGCACAAGAAACACACAGCGGATAGCAAAGTCATGTAACTAAGTACCATAATTTTTTCTTGTTTAATATAAAGCTGTTCAAAACATACATAATAAAATATTACAAAACACAAATATATTTTTAAATCAACAACAAAACTTAAACTTCAACTCAGAACTCCGGCAAAGCCGCATCCTCGGGCTCAGCCTCCTCCTCTTCCTCGAACTCTGCACCAAAATCTACGGAACCAAAAATGGTGCCGCAGGTAAGTAAAATCCAATCACCAATAGATAAAAACATATTAACTCAAACAATATGCATGAAAGAATGCAATGCACATGTCCCATAAAACTATAATTTTTCCACACACGCAAAAAACCCATTTGGCCCAAAAACATATCGCTTAAAACCAAGTCTCGCCATTATCCCAGATAATGGCCCAAACCACCATTTTCGCAGAAAATGGACCAAAAGCCTCAAAACCAAACCTCGCCATTTTCCTATAAAATGGCCCTCATCCGAAAACCATAAAAACGATCCAATTATGCATGCACCATGATCTCCCCTAGGGATCATCCGCACACCCTGGCTCTGTGCCACACCGCAAGTAACGACTACGCGTCTGACACCTAAACGAGCGATTTCCAGACTCGCACCCAGTGCATACCGGGCCAAGCCATCCTCTAGTCCCCGCCACTCTAGGACCACGGAGTCAACACGACAGCGTTACCATATTGTGCGATCCGGTCGTTGCCCTGCGACAACCTAGGGGATGTCACTCAGTATTATCCACTCTCGAGTGACCAAAGGAGCTCCACCGAGATAATAACCCATTCCGGCTTGGGCTCGTGAGACACACGCACCAGAAATCCATTTACGCCAACAAAACACGATTTTCTCAATTAAAATAAAATGCACATGTATGTAATATGTAATGCACACCTCATGGAACAAATAACCAAGCAATCACAAACAATCAAAACCAAGCACTCCGTCCTCAAACCATCCAACCTCCGAACTTCTCGGACTCAGTCCAGAATCAACCAACCAATAGATAAATATTTATTACAAGAGTAAATAAAAGTAGAGTTTGGAAAATACTTATAGCGCTGTATGGTATTTTTTGAAAGCTCACGGCATTGCAAACGACGGAACAAAAGCAATGTAACAGCGTAATTTACACTGTTGCCGTGGGTAAGGGTGGAGGCGAAAATGGCGGTAGGAGGCCAAAATACCCAAATCGGAGAGTTAGCTCTTGGGGACTGTTCTGGAGACGGATTGAGGCCGGAAATGGGTGGGTTAGGATGGAAATGAGTCGATGATGAAGTAGTGAAGAGGTGGTGGTCGGAGGTGGAGCGAAGGCAGCAAAACGGAGCAAAAGTCGTTTGGCTTGATCGTGACTTTCCGGCTAAACGGCGGCACGGTTGGGGATGAAAGTTGGTGTGACGCCCCAAATCCCCACGCACGGACACGAGGAAATCGAGACATCCGGATGATGACAACTCGGGTCACCACCCTAAGACGAGTGCCAAGTGTGTGTAAGAGCAACAAATGTGCAAAAGGAAACGCAGCGGATAACGAAAGTCATATAACTAAGTACCAGAATTTTTCTTAATATAATACAAAGCTGTTCAAAACATACATATTAAAATATTACAGGACATAAACATAATTTTAATCTAAATACAAAGCATAAACTTCAGCACCCCGGCGGAGCCGCATCCTCGGGCTCAGCCTCCTCCTCCTCATCCGCGATCTCAAACACTATGCATGAAGTATGCCCAATGCACGTCTCATAAACCACATCTCAAAACCCATAAAAACATATTTTTTTTCCACGCACGCCAAAAATTCCATTTGGCCCAAAAACATATCCTTTCCAAATATCACGCCATATCTATCTCAACCCATTATCCAATTAATCCGTATGCACCATGACCTCCCCTAGGGGTCATCCGCACACCCTGGCTCCAGTGCCACACCGCAGGTTACGACCACGCATGTGACACCTGACGAGCGATGCCCAGTTCTGCGCCCCGCGCGTTCATAGCCAAGCATCCTCTAGCCCTCGCCAGCGAAGGGCCACGGAGTCGGTGCGTAGAGCGATGCCCGGTTCCACGCCCGGCGCGTTCGTAGCCAAGCATCCCCTAGCCCCCACTCCTGTCGTCGCCCAGCGACGACTCAGGGGACGTCACTCAATTTATTCCGCTCCCGAGTGACCAGAGGAGCTCCACCGAGATAATACTCCATCCCGGCTTGGGGTCGTGATACACACGCACCCGAAAACCCACTTACGCCAATAAAACAGGCTTTTCTCAAATTAAATAAAATGCACGCCCATGCACCATGTAAATGCGATTTCAATGCACAAAACGATCAACCAACCATAAATCAATAAAACAAGCAACTCCGTCCTCCATCCATCCGACCCCCGAACTCCTCGGACTCAGTCTGGAATCAGCCAACCAACAGATAAATACTTATTGAATGAGCAAAATATATTTAAATATGAAAGTAGGGTTTGGAAAATACTTACAGCGCTATACGGTATTTTTAGAAAACACGCGGCGTTGCAAACGGCGGAAGGAAAGCAACGTAACAGTGAAAATTCACTGTGGCCGTGGGTTGTAAAATACCCACTTTTGAACGGGGACAAACCAAGGCTTGGGATTGATAGGGAATGGTCTAAGGATGATTATGAAGCTAGTGGAAGTGAAGTTTGGCCGTGGGTGGCGGCGAAAACGGTGGTTGGTGGCCGGATTTCCCAAAATGGAAAGCTAGCTCATGGGAGCTGTTCCGGTGGCTATTAGAGGCCAGAAATGGATGGGTTAGGACGGCAAGGAACCGGTGATGAAGTGGTGAAGAGGTGGTGGCCGGAGGTGGATCGACGGCGGCGGATCGGGGCAAAATCAGTGGGGCTTTGTTGGGCATTTTCCGGCCAAATGGCTGGCCGGATGGGGCTGGGGTCCGGTGGGGTGGTGCGCCGGAGGGAGGGGGTTCGACCGGTGGGGGTGGTGTCGACCACGGTGGCCGAACGGCGGTGGGTCGGGGCTGAGGTTGCTTCCGGCGTGGGAGAGGAGAGAGGGAGGGTCGATGCACGGGAGAGAGAAAAGGAAGAAGAAAAAGAAAAGAAAGAAAAAAGAAAAAGAAAAAGAAAGAAGAAAAAGAAAAGAGAAAAAGGGAAAAAAGGAAAAAGGGAAAAAAGAGATGTAGGAAGAAATGAGGTCCAATCCTCACTCCGGACAACAAAACAAATCCGCTGAGAACGAGATTAAAAACCGTAAAACAAATAAATAAATGAAACACAACATCCAACAAATAAAAACCAAATTTAAAACGCAATAATTTAAAATAAATAAAGCAATATATTAATTAAATTAAAAACAATCCTTTAGTGAAAATACACGTGAAAGCAGGTCATCACATTCTCCCCCCCTTAAAACAAATTTCGTCCTTGAAATTTGCAAGATGAACTACCAACTTAAAGCAAGCCACATAAAATCATATTAACCAACTGTGACCAAGATTATGATACGTACCTTCATTACTCAAACAAGTATGGGTACTGCTCCCTCATGTCCGCTACTCGCTCCCAAGAGAAGTCTTGAGCTAATGGATCTCCCCACGCCACCTTAACCAAAGGTATCGTCTTGGACCTCAACTGTTGCTCCTTCCAATCTATGATCTGCAACGGAACAACCTCATAAGTGAGATCCGGTTGCAATTGAATACCCTCTGGGTCGACGAAGCGTGGCTCTTGCTGTCCAAAGCTCTTCTTAAAGGACGATACGTGGAAGACATCATGAATATCCCCAAAATACTCTGGCAAAGCAACTCTATAGGCGATGGACCCTACCTTCTCCAGAATCTGAAAAGGGCCGACATACCTCGGATCCAGTTTCCTCTTCTTACCAAAACGCTTAACACCTCTCATGGGAGAGACTTTGATATAAACCCAATCACCAACTTCAAAAGACAACTCTCTCCTCCTGGTATCAGCGTAGCTTTTCTGGCGACTCTGAGTTGCTGCCATTTTATCTCTGATGATCTGGACTTGGCTTTGCATCTCTTGAATTATTTCGGGTCCAATAATCTTACTCTCCCCGACTTCGTCCCAACACAAGGGCGATCTACACTTTCTCCCGTAAAGAGCTTCATAGGGAGCCGTCTGAATGGTCGCATGGAAGCTGTTATTATATGCAAACTCTATGAGCGGCAAATGGTTTTCCCAACTCCCTTGAAATTCCATGACACATGCTCGCAACATGTCTTCAAGGGTCTGAATGGTGCACTCCGATTGGCCGTCTGTCTGAGGGCGGTAAGCAGTACTGAACTTCAACTTAGTACCCAAAGCTGCCTGCAAACTTTTCCAGAACTGCGACATGAACCTTGGGTCTCGATCCGACACTATACTCTTTGATATGCCGTGCAGTCGCACTATTTCTTTCACGTACAAGCGTGTCAACTTACCCAAGGAGTCGGTGTTATTAACAGGCAGGAAATGAGCACTCTTCATTAACCGGTCAACAATCACCCAAATAGAATTTTTCCCACTAGGCGTTCTCAGCAAACCCACTACAAAGTCCATCGTGATGTCATCCCATTTCCACTCAGGAATAGGGAGGGGTTGGAGCATACCAGCGGGTCTTTGATGCTCGGCCTTCACTTGACGACATGTGTGACATTTCTCGACAATATCCCTCTTCATTCCATCCCACCAGTAATTTTTCTTCAAGTCCCGGTACATCTTTGTACTGCCAGGATGAACTGAATAAGGGGTCACATGAGCTTTTGCCATGATCCGCTCCTTGAATTCTGAATCTTTGGGGACCACTCTGCGATCTCGGAACCGAAGTATCCCATCTTTATCCATACTATAATGCAACGGCCCTCGTGATTTTTTGACCCTTTTTCTGATATTCAACAGCTTTGGATCCTTCCTTTAAAGAGTCTTCAATTCTTCAAAATCAGTTACCCGAATATCAAGAACTGAAGATAAAATCTCTTCTTGCTGCGAACTCTCAATTAGGAGCCTTCTCATCTCACAAAGCAACGAATTCAATTCTGATGGCTCGGCTTCATCTTCCAAGTGCGATTTTCAGCTCAAAGCATCAGCAACTATATTAGCCTTCCCCGGATGATATTTGATCTCACACTAGTAGTCACTGATTAGCTCTAGCCATCGCCTCTGCCTCATGTTTAGATTTTTCTGGGAAAACAAATGCTTCAAGCTCTTGTGATCAGTGTATACCTCGCATGCTTCCCATACAAAAAGTGCCACCAGATTGAGTGCAAAAGCAATCGCAGCCAATTCCAAATCGTGCGTCGGATAATTTTTCCCATGGTCCTTTAGCTGACGAGATGCATAGGCAACAACCCGTCCTTCCTGCATAAGGACACAACCCAAACCAAACTTAGACGCATCACTGAAGACTACGAATGGCTTATGCGGTTCTGGAAGCGCTAACACTGGTGCCATCGTCAACCTGTTCTTTAATTCTTGGAAGCTCCTCTCACACTTATCTGACCAAACAAATTCTGTATTCTTCCGAGTCAGAGCTGTGAGAGGTCTGGATAGGCGAGCAAATCCCTCCACAAATCTTCGGTAATAACCAGCAAGCCCCAAGAAACTCCGGATCTCGCGCACTGTAGTCGGACGTGGCCATGACAAAATGGCTTCCACCTTACTAGGATCAACAGCCACTCCGTCTCGGGAAATCACATGCCCAAGAAATCTGACTTCCTCCAGCCAGAATTCACACTTGCTAAGCTTGGCATAAAGCTGGTGTTCTCTCAATTTCCCAAGTACCAGACGAAGATGATACACATGTTCTTCAACATCTCGGGAATAAATCAGAATATCATCAATAAACACTACCACAAAGGAAGCCAGATAAGGTCAAAATACTCGATTCATCAAATCCATGAAAGCAGCAGGGGCATTAGCTAACCCAAACGGCATCACCTTAAATTCATAATGCCCATACCTCGACCTGAAAGCAGTTTTAGGCACATTCTTGTCTTTGATCCTCAGCTGGTAGTATCCCGACCTCAAATCAATCTTCGAGAACACGGCTGCTCCTTGAAGCTAATCAAATAAATCATCTACGGCGGTGGGTCGGGGCTGAGGTTGCTTCCGGCGTGGGAGAGGAGAGAGAGAGAGGGTCGACGCACGGGAGAGAGAAAAGGAAGAAGAAAAAGAAAAGAAAGAAAAAAGAAAAATAAAAACAAAGAAGAAAAAGAAAAGAGAAAAAGGAAAAAAAGGAAAAAGGGAAAAAAGAGATGTAGGAAGAAATGAGGTCCAATCCTCACTCCGGACAACAAAACAAATCTGCCGAGAACGAGATTAAAAATCGTAAAACAAATAAATAAATGACACACAACATCCAACAAATAAAAACCAAATTTAAAACGCAATAATTTAAAATAAATAAAGCAATATATTAATTAAATTAAAAACAACCCTTCAGTGAAAATACACGTAAAAGCAGGTCATCACAGTTGGTGGGGTGGTTCACCGGAGGAAGGGGAAGAGATTGGTGGTGGTGGTGTGGCTCACGGCGCCAGCGAGCGGCGTTACTGGGTGGCTGGAAGCTTCGGCGAGAAGGAGAGAGAGAGAGAGAGAGAGAGAGAGAGAGAGAGAGAGAGAGAGAGAGAGAGAGAGAGAGAGAGAGAGAGAGAGAGAGAGAGAACGCACGGGGGGGTTGACGCACGGGAAGAAAGGGAGGGGAGAAAAAGAAATAAAAAGAAAAAGAAAGAAAAGAGAAAAAAGTGAAAAGGGAAAAGAAAAGAAAACAAAAGATGAAGGAAATAAATGAGGTCCAGTCCTTACTCTGAAAACCAAAACTGATTCGCCGAAAACGATATTAAAAACCGTAAAACGACTAAATAAATAAAACACAACATCAAATAAATTAAAAATAATTTAAAATACAATAATTTAAAATAAATAAACCACTATATTAATTAAATTAAAAACAACCATTCAGTGAAAATACACATAAAAACGGGTCATCACATCTTCCCCCCTTAAAAACAAATTTCGTCCTCGAAATTTGCAAGATCAAACACCAACTTCAAACAAGCCACATAAAACCACATAAAACCACCTGTGACCAAGATTAAGAGACGTACCGTCTTTTACTCAAACAAGTATGGGTACTACTCCCTCATGTCCGCTACTTGCTCCCAAGAGAAATCTTGAGCTAACGGATCTCCCCATGCCACCTTTACCAGAGGTATCGTCTTGGACCTCAACTGTTGCTCTTTCCAATCCATGATCTTCGACTGAACAACCTCATAAGTAAGGTCTGGTTGCAACTGAATACTCTCTGGGTCGACAAAGCGCGGCTCTTGTTGTCCAAAGCTCTTCTTCAAGGATGATACGTGGAAGACATCATGAATATCTCCAAAATATTCTGACAAAGCAACTCTATAGGCGACGGACCCTACCTTCTCCAGAATCTGAAAAGGGCCGACATACCTCAGATCCAACTTCCTCTTCTTACCAAAATGCTTAACTCCTTTCATGGGAGAGACTTTGAGATAAACTCAATCACCTTCTTCAAAAGATAACTCTCTCCTCCTGGTATCAGCGTAGCTTTTCTGACGACTCTGAGCTGCCGCCATTTTATCCCTGATGATCCGAACTTGGCTTTGCATCTCTTGAATAATTTCAGGTCCAATTATCCTACTCTCCCCGACTTCATCCCAACACAAAGGCGATCTGCACTTCCTCCCATAAAGAGTTTCATAAGGAGCCATCTGAATGGTCGCATGGAAGTTGTTATTATACACAAACTCTATGAGCAGCAAGTAGTTTTCCCAACTCCCTTGAAATTCCATGACACATGCCCGCAACATATCTTCAAGGATCTGAATGGTGCGCTCTGATTGGCCGTCTGTCTAAGGGTGATATGCAGTACTGAACTTCAACTTAGTACCCAATGCTGCTTGCAAACTCTTCCAGAACTGAGACGTGAACCTTGGGTCTCGGTCCGACACAATACTCTTCGGTATACCGTGCAATCGCACTATCTCTTTCACATACAAGCGTGTCAACTTACCCAAGGAATCAGTGTTATTAACAGGCAAGAAATGAGCACTCTTCGTTAACTAGTTAACAATCACCCAAACAGAATTTTTCCCACTAGGCGTTCTAGGCAAGCCCACTACAAAATCCATCGTGATGTCATCCCACTTCCACTCAGGAATAGGGAGGGGTTGGAGCATACCAGTAGGTCTTTGATGCTCGGCCTTTACTTGACAGCATGTGTGGCATTTCTCAACATACAAGGCAATATCCCTCTTCATTCCATCCCACCAATAAATTTTCTTCAAGTCCCGGTACATCTTCATACTGTCGGGATGAACTGAATAAGGAGCCGCATGAGCTTCTGCCATGATCCGCTCCTTGAATTCTGAATCTTTGGGAACCACCCTACGATCTCGAAACTGAAGAATTCCATCTTTATCCATACCATAGTGCAACGGCCCTTGAGATTTTTTGACTCTTTTTCTGATATCCAGCAGCTTCGGCTCCTTCCTTTGAAGAGTCTTCAATTCCTTAAAATCAGTTACCCGAATATCAAGAACTGAAGATAATACCTCCACTTGCTGTGAACTCTCAATAAGAAGCCTTCTCATCCCACAAAGCAAAGAATCCAATTCTGACGGCTCGGCTTCATCTTCCAAATGCAATTTTCAGCTCAAAGCATCAGCAACTATATTTGCCTTCCCCGGATGATACTTGATCTCACACTGGTAGTCACTGATTAACTCCAACCATCGCCTCTACCTCATGTTCAGATTCTTCTGGGAAAACAAGTGCTTTAAGCTCTTGTGATCAGTGTAGACTTCACAAGCTTCCCCATATAAATAGTGCCGCCAGATCTTAAGAGCAAAAACAATCGCAGCCAATTCCAAATCATACGTCGGATAATTCTTCTCATGGTCCTTTAGCTGACAAGATGCATAAGCAACAACCCGTCCTTCTGGCATAAGGACACAACCCAATCCGAATTTAGACGCATCGCTAAAGACTACGAATGGCTTATGCGGTTCTGGGAGCGCTAACACTGGTGCAGTCGTCAACCTGTTCTTCAATTTTTGGAAACTTCTCTCACACTTATCTGACCAAACAAATTCTGTATTCTTCCGAGTCAAAGCTGTGAGAGGTCCGGATAGACAAGCAAATCCCTCCACAAATCTTCGGTAATACCTGGCAAGTCCTAAGAAACTCCAGTGTGCACTGTTGTCAGACGCTGCCATGACAAAATGGCTTCCACCTTACTACGATCAACAGTCACTCCGTCTCGGGAAATCACATGCCCAAGAAATCTGACTTCCTCCAACCAGAATTCACACTTGCTGAGCTTGGCATACAACTGGTGTTCTCTCAATTTCCCAAGAACTAGACGAAGATGATACACATGCTCCTCAACATCTCGGGAATAAATCAGAATATCATCAATGAATACTACCACAAAGGAATCCAGATAAGGTTGAAATACCCGATTCATTAAATCCATGAAAGTAGCAGGGGCATTGGCTAATCCAAACGGCATTGTCTACCAAAGACTTCTTCTCAGACGGCGTAGACACCATCTGAACCAAGAAGGCATCAGCTTCCCATGCAATCTCTCTTCTTGCTTGAATTGCCGATATAATTACCGACTTTTCTTTTAGCTTACTCCCCGCAAATTCCAGACAATCGCCATCTAGAAGCTGAAAGCTAATTACCTGACTTCTGCAATTAGTACTCGCAGAATATTGGTATAGCCGATCCATCCCGAGGATGATATCAAAACCCAACAGCTTAAACACCACCAAATCAGCATCCAAGAACCTTCCATCAAAATTTAATGGGCAACCCAAAGTAACCTTGGAACACCATACCATTTCACCATTGGGTAGAGCCACTACCAATGACTTCGGCAAAGATTCCGTAACCAAATTACACATCTGAGCAAAAGTAGAAGATACAAATGACGGTGAAGCACCCGAATCAAACAAAGTGCAAGCATAAAACTCATATAAACGGTGGCTGACCACCATACGGTGTATATCAGGACGTAGTCCCTCTTGGAAATGCTCAGCTCGCATTTCCTCTTTGGCGATGAGGTGGGTGGCAAATCGCCCAAGTTCTATAAATCTCCGTGCGTACTGTTCCACGGTCGTGCTCCCTTGGACCAAGCTTGAGAATTCTCTTGCCTTTTGCTACCTTACAGAAGCGGGAAAGAAGCGATCATTAAACTCTTTCTTGAAGCGTTGCTAGGTTACAGCGGCAAAAGATCCCAACTCTGCTTCTAGCATTATTCTCTTGGTATCCCACCAATCAGAAGCGGTGCCTTGCAACAGATAGCTGGCGTAGAGCACTTGTTGCACCTCAATGCAACCACACACCTCAAAAGTTCTTTCCAAGTCTCTGACCCACTTTCCAGCTTGAAGTGGATCCTCTTCTCCAGTGAAGTGTGGAGTTCTATGCGCCAGAAAGTGCTCATAGGTACATCCGGCTTGCACCATGCTACTAGGCCCTCCTGGGTATAGCCAAGGCCCTCTCTGATGTGGCCAAGGACCTCCTGGTTGCGGCCAAAGCCCTCCTTGTTGCGGCCAAGACCCTTCTTGTTGTGGCCAAGGACCCCCTTGTTGTGGCCAAGGCCCTGTCTGTTGTGGCCTAAAATTCTACTGCATGAACTCCGTCATCTGCCGTATTGCTTGGGCTATGGAATCATCTCTCGATGTATCGTCCCCTGGCTCCTAAGTAGATTTCCTTGATCTCACCATTTTTCCTGCCACAACACAACCTTTGACCCCATTTAAGAAAAACAGATAAAACCAGCATAAAACCAAAAACCAAAACCAACACCACATAGCAAGAAACAAAAGAAACCAGCATGCAATAACATAACTAAATAAATAAAAAGAAGCAAACAAGATCAAAAAAATAAAACAAATAAAACAGATCAAATAGCAACTTTACTTAACATAATTTTTAAAACACAACTTTAAAAACATTCTGGTACTACCCAAAGGAAATGTGGTGTTACCCAGAGCAAAACCGCTCTGATACCACCTGTGACGCCCCCAAACCCCCACACACGGACACGGAGAGATCGAGACGTCTGAATGATGACATCACGGGTCACCATCCTATCGAGGAGTGTCAAGTGTGTGTATAAGCAACAAATGTGCACGAGAAACACGCAGCGGATAGCAAAGTCATGTAACTAAATACCAGAATTTTTTCTTGTTTAATACAAAGTTGTTCAAAACATACATAATAAAATATTACAAAACACAAATATATTTTTAAACCAACAACAAAACTTAAACTTCAACTCAGAACTCCGGCGGAGCCATATCCGCGGGCTCAGCCTCTTCCTCTTCCTCGATCTCTGCACCAAAATCTACGGTACCAAAAATGGTGCCTCAGGTAAGTAAAATCCAAACACCAATAGATAAAAATATATTAACTCAAACAACATGCATGAAAGAATGTAATGCACATGTCCCATAAAACCATAATTTTTCCGCACACGCCAAAAACCCATTTGGACCAAAAACATATCGCTTAAAACCAAGTCTCGCCATTATCCCAGATAATGGCCCAAAACACCATTTTCCCAGAAAATGGATCAAAAGCCTCAAAATCAAATCTCGCCATTTTTCCAGAAAATGGCCCACATCCGAAAACCATAAAAACGATCCAATTATGCATGCACCATGATCTCCCCTAGAGATCATCCGCACACCTTGGCTCTGTGCCACACCGCAGGTAACGACTACGCGTGTGGCACCTAAACGAGCAATGCCTAGACTCGCGCCCTGCGAGTACCTGGCCAGACCATCCTCTAGTCCCCGCCACTCTAGGGACCACGGAGTCGACACGACAGCGTTACCGTATCGTGCGATCCGGTCGTCGCCCTGCGACAACGCATGGGATGTCACTCAGTATTATCCACTTCCGAGTGACCAGAGGAGCTCCACTAAGATCATAACCCATCCCGGCTTGGGCTCGTGAGACGCATGCACCCGAAATCCATTTACGCCAACAAAACACGATTTTCTCAATTAAAATAAAATGCACATGTATGCAATATGTAACGCACGCTCATGGCACAAATAACCAAGAAATCACAAACAACCAAAACCAAGCACTCCGTCCTCAAACCATCCGACCCCTGAACTCCTCGGACTCAGTCCGAAATCAACCAACCAGCAGATAAATATTTATTGTAAGAGTAAAATACATTTAAATTTAAAAGTAGAGTTTGGAAAATACTTACAGTGCTATATGGTATTTTTTGAAAGCTCGCGGCATTGTAAACGACGGAAGAAAAGCAACGTAACAGTGTAATTTACACTGTTGCCGTGGGTAATAAATTACCCACTTTCGAATGGGGACAAACCAAAGCTCGGGATTGATAGGAAATGGCTTAGAGGTGTTTATGAAGCTAGGGGAAGTGGAGTTTGGTCGTTGGTGGCAGCGAAAATGACGGTAGGAGGCTAAAATACCCAAATCAGAGAGTTAGCTCGTGGGGATTGTTCCGGCGACGGATCGAGGTTGGAAATGGGTGGGTTAGGACAGCAAGGAGTCGGTGATAAAGTGGTGAAGAGGTGGTGGCCGGAGGTGGAGCGACGGCGGCAAAACGGAGCAAAAGCCGTTTGGCTTGATGGTGACTTTCCAGCTAAACGGCGGCACGGTTGGGGATGAAAGTTGGTGGGGTGGTTCACCGGAGGAAGGGGAAGAGATTGGTGGTGATGGTGTGGCTCACAGCGCCGGCGAGCGGCGGTACTGGGTGGCTGGATGCTTCGGCGTGAAGGAGAGGAGAGAGAGAAAATGCACGGGGGGTCGACGCATGGGAAGAAAGGGAGGGAAAAAAAAGAAAGAAAAAGAAAAAGAAAGAAAAGAGAAAAAAGAGAAAAGGGAAAAAAGAAAAGAAAAGAAAATATGGAGGAAAGAAATGAGGTCCAGTTCTCACTTCGGAAACCAAAACTAATCCGCCAAAAACGATATTAAAAACCGTAAAACGACTAAATAAATAAAACGCAACATCAAATAAATTAAAACCAATTTAAAATACAATAATTTAAAATAAATAAACCACTATATTAATTAAATTAAAAACAACCCTTTAGTGAAAATACACGTAAAAATGGGTCATCACATATCGATTTTGGACAAATCTCAAATAGACAAATTTCATGAAAGTCCTTGTAAAAAAGTAAACTTCACTTTTAAAAAGTGTAAAAAAAAATGATTTTTTTTATTAGTAGCACCTATATTTTTACAAAGAACTTGTACAAACCTAAAATTACTCTATTTTTTTAGCCTATAATTGGTCATTCTTAATTTATTAGCCATATAGATAGAATATATGATGAGCTTGTTGTTTATGTTTAGAGCACTCTCAATGGCTCATGTATAATACATAAAATGTAAAATATTTAGAGAATTGTTCATAAAATGAGCTCCATTGGGTTATGTAAAAGAGTTTGTAAAATACAAATTGCTTCAGTAACTCGCTACATGTAGCAGATATTATTCATCCCTAAACAATTAATTATTATTATACTTCATTTACTCCCTTGTTTTCTTTTACTTTTTTTACATTTCAATACAAATTCTTTTTATTTTTTATCATTTAAAACACGTCTATTTTATTTTTTTCTAAAAGATATCTTAGAAATATTATTTATCCAGTATTTTCATATTTGATTTTGTTTTTAATTTTTATTTAACTTATATAATTTTATTTTTTGTGTATAGGACTGAATTATATTACATTGTATATAATTATATATTGTAAATATATAAAAAAATATGGATATTTCAAATTTATTGGTGGAAAGGAAATGTTTAAAAAAAGTATTTAAATGATATGAAGAAAAAATAGATAAACTGATATATGATATATTGTAAAAGTTAGTATGTAAAATAAAAAAAGTGTATTTTGATGATGTATTTAAAATGATATAATTAAGAATGTATTGGGAGTGCTTTTAGTTAGAGATCTCTTAATTACTAGTAATAATATTAATTACAGTACTATTTACTGGTACTTATCTTTAGTCATCACCCATAATCTAATATCTATAGATATTTCGTCATCTATAAGCCACGTCAATTAGTTTATTAATATTATAAAAATATTCAACATTATGTCCTAGCTATTAATCTAGACGCCGGCCGAGTGGTGTTCTTTGGTACGTAGTTTAAAATAAAAGAAAAAGGAAAATGTTAGTGTTAAGAACATGCTTTACACTACCAATTATACGGGTGACCTACAACGAACAAAAGAGTAGCACTGGTTGCCTCAGGAACACTCTGTTGCCAAAGACAAAATAATAATATGAGTTAGTGTATGTAGGAGATGAAGTAAAATCATGTGAGTTTTGTTACCTCTCGTAAGCTATTTGTGATATCCCAGACTTTGCTAAGTTTTCATTCATATTTTTTATTAGCAATTTATAAATAGTTATTGGGCCATGCAAAGTAATAGAGGATTCCTAGAGATATTTATTTGGATATGGGAGTAGGGGTGTAACCAGTCCAGTTCAGTCCGGTTTTGGATAAAATTTAGGACCGAACCGGTATGCACTGATTTTGGTTACCCTCCTATACCGGTACTCTGGTTTTATAGATTTTCAGTCCGGTTCGGTCTGATTTTTTGGTTTTAATGTACTATATTATATATTATATAATATAGTATATTATAGTATATAATACTATAGTGATAATATATTATATTATATTATATTATAATACATATTATAATTATATTATAAACTATAATGATATATTATAGTATATTATAATATATATTGACATAGTATTAGTATAACTATTAATATGCACTATATAATATTAGTATAACAATTAATACAAGAAAAAAATGATATAAGATTTTAAAATTTAATATTTAATTAATTAAAAATAGTATTTCTAAATGTTTTAGTTTCTTCAGTCTTTTTTCTATTTTAGAAAATTTCTTCCTTGGGAGCTAGTTAGCTTTCTATTATTTATTATTTTCAAAATAACATTATTTTATGTATTTTTATATAATTTCTTAGAGGATTTAATAGCTTTTATTTCTTAATAAAGACTATTAATAATTTGGTTTTTAAGATCAGGTTCTCTCAAATGATGTGGGGGACCTTAGATAATTTAATTTGCCTAACTTGTTTAAGCATTGACGCCATGCAACTCTAGCCACGATAGAGTTCATTAATTTAGGGAGGTATATATGTATTTAATGCCAAACTTTGGTCGGCTAACATGGTCCTAACCATTCAGTGTCCCCCAATTCTAGCCACCAGCCGGCTCTCATAATAACGAAGAGGAGGTTTTTTCAATGGATGGTATTGCATCCACCGTTCCCAGCGATAGCTGGGAGCTAGCGTTAGTTATAATATGTATTTTTTTTATTTACTTAATTTTAACACTCTTAAATAAGAGAACCATTTATTATAATAATTTAGAAAATCTTTCAATAAGAATACACTTAAATATGGGATATCACATGTTGAAGAATGGGTTTGTTGAAGAATGCCTTTTTCTTCACTTGTGTAGCATTCATATACATTGGAGCACTATCGGTTGCTGTCTTTGTTATTTCCAGTGCTACAATTTCAGCAATTGTTGCTTCTCTGATAGCTACAGGTAGAGTTTTCTTACTATTTTGTGCCCAAGTTAACTTCTTATTATCGAATCCTACCTACAGGTTGGTGGTTTATCAGTTCTCTGGGTAGTGTGTTTGTTAACAGTCTTAAGCTTAAGCAACAGTTTGGTAAGTTTGGATCAAATTTTCACTACTTTATTTTCAGTGTTCCGTACATTTTCTATAAGCTTTGGATGTCCCATTTATTTTCAATTAGAGTTATTTGAGTTAGGTGATGGCTATGATTGCTAATGCTTGTGTTTCTGAAAATTTAACCCACATAATTTTTTAATTTGTTTATGATAGGTTAAAATACTAAAGCTTTGCCTGGTGGGAGATTTGAGAATGGAGGCACAAATGAAGGTTCTTGTGATGACCCGTTTTTGAGTGTATTTTCGCTGAGATATTTGTTTTTATTTTAATTAATATATTAGCTATTTATTTTAATTTATTCGCGTTTTTAAATTTGGTTTTCAATTTAATTTAGTTTATTTGATGTTGTGTTTTATTTAGTTGTTTTGTGGTTTTTAATCTTTTTGGCGGTTTGTTTCGTTTTCCCGGAGTGAGGATTGGACCTCATCTCTTTTCACATCTTTTTCCTTTTTTCTCTTTTTCCTTTTTCTTTTCCCTTTCTTTTCCTTTTTTTCCTTCTTTTTCTTTTTTCTTTTTCTTTCTCTCCTCTCCCGCTCGACCGAACCCCCCCCCCGTGCTCTCTCTCTCTCTCTCCTCCCTCTCCCCCGCGTCGTCTCTCTCTCTCCTCCAGCCCAGCGCCGTCCGGCCACCAACCGGACCCCCACCGGTCCCATTTTCTTCCCCTCCCTCCGGTGCGCCTCCCCACCGAAAACCACCCCCAACCGGCCGGCCATTTGGCCGGAAAAAGCCCAACAAGCCTCCACGGATTTCACTCCGATCCGCCGCCGTCGCTCCACCTCCGGCCACCATTTCTTCACCACTTCATCACCGGTCCCTTGCCGTCCTAACCCACCCATTTCCGGCCTCCAACGACCACCGGAGCAGCTCCCACGAGCTTGTTTTTCGATTTGCTCTTTTTGGCCATTTCCGGCCATTCCGCCGCCACCCACGGCCGTCCGTCACTTCCATTAGCTTCACAACCATCCCTTGACCATCCCCCATCAATCTCGTGTCCTAGTTTGTCCCCGTTCAAAAGTGGGTTTTTCAGACCCACGGCCACAGTGAATTTTCACTGTGACGTTGCTGTTTTTCCGCCGCTTGCAACGCCGCTTGTTTTCTAAAATTGCCGTATAGCGCTGTAAGTATTTTCCAAACCCTACTTTCAGATTTTAATATATATTGCTCATTCAATATTTTACTGTTGTTGGTTGTTGATTCCGGACTGAGTCCGAGGAGTTTCGGGGGTCGGATGGATGGAGGACGGAGTTGTCTGTGTAATTGATTTATGTTGGTTGGTTATTTCATTATGCATTGTTATGGCAGTTCATGGTGCATGCACGTGTGTTTTTGTTCATGTGTGAAAAGCCTGTGTATTGGCGTGAGTGGTTTTGCGGGTGCGTGTGTATCACGAGCCCAAGCCGGGATGGGTTATTATCTCGGTGGAGCTCCTCTGGTCACTCGGGAGCGGAATAAACTGAGTGATGTCCCCTGTGTTGTCGAGAGAGATGACGGGAGCGGGGCTAGGGGATGCTTGGCTACGAACGCGCCGGGCGCGGAACCGGGCATCGCCCTACTCACCGACTCCGTGGCCCTTCGCTGGCGAGGGCTAGAGGATGCTTGGCTACGCACGCGCGGGGCGCGGAACTGGGCATCGCTCGTTAGGTGTCACATGCGTGGTGGTACTCTACGGTGTGACACTGGAGCCAGGGTGTGCGGGTGACCCCTAGGGGAGGTCATGGTGCATACGGTTAAAATTGGATAATGGTTTATGAGGCCAAATGGGACTTTTGGCGTGGGCCAGATGGACTTCTGGCGAGATATTGGGCCGGATGGACTTCCGGCTAGATATTGGGCCAAATGGACTTTTGGCGTGTTTTTTTTGGAAAGGATATGCTTTTGGGCCAAATGGGTTTTTGGCGTGTGTGGAAAACTTGGGTTTTTGGTGGGCTTTGTGCATTGGGCATGTTTCATGCATCTTGTATGAGTTTTATGTGTTTTTATCTGGTAGTGTTTGGGTTTTACTTACCTGCGGTACCATTCGTGGTTCCGTAGCTTTTGGTGCAGAGTTAGAGGACGAAGAGGAGGAGGCTGAGCCCGAGGATGCGGCTTCGCCGGGTTGCTGATGCTATCTTTATATTTGTTTAAAACTGTATTCGTGTTTTGTAATATTTATCTATGTATGTTTTAAACAGCTTGTATTACGTTAAGAAAAATTCTGGTACTTAGTTATGACTTTCTTTATCCGCTGCGTGTTTCTCTGTACACATCTGATGCCTTGCACACACTCGGCACCCGTCGATGGGATGGTGACCCGGGTTGTCACCATCCGGACGTCTCAATTTCCCCGTGTTCGGGCGTGGGGATTTGGGGGCGTCACAGGTGGTATCAGAGCGGTTTGGCTCTGGGTAAAACCACATGTCCCGTAGGTAGTACCAGAATGTTTTTAAAGTTGTGTTTTGAAAATTTTGTTAAGTATAGTTGTCTTATTTGTTTTATTTGTGTGAGCTTGTTTGTTTGTTTTTATTTATTTAGTTATGTTTTGGCATGCTGGTTTCTTTTGTTTCTTGCTGTGTAGTGCTGTTTTTGTTTTTGTTGGTTTTATGATGGTTTTATTTGTTTTCTTAAAGGAGGGTCAAGAGTAGTGTTGTGACGGGAATATGGGGAGACCAGGGAGACCAAGGAAAAATACTCAGGAACCGCAAGAAAATACCTCCAGAGATGACTCCATAGCCGAAGCAATTCGGCAGATGACGGAGTTTATGCAACAGAGTGCGAGGTCCCAACAGGCAGGGCCTTGGCCACCACAAGGACCTTGGCCACCACAAGGGGGTCCTTGGCCACCATCAGGAGGGCCTTGTCCACCATCAGGAGGACCTTACCCACCGTCAGGAGAACCTTGTCCGCAACAAGGAGGGTATTGGCCACAACCAGGAGGTCCTTGGCCATATCAGGGAGGGCCTTGGATGTATCCAGGAGGGTCCAGCAGCATGGTGCAGGCCGGATGCACCTATGAGCGCTTCCTAGCGCATCGGACTCCACACTTCACGGGAAATGAGGATCCAGTTCAGGCTGGAAAATGGATCAAGGATCTGGAGAAGACTTATGAGGTGTGTGGGTGCACTGAGGCACAACAAGTACTGTACGCCAGCTACCTCTTGCAAGGCACTGCTTCTGATTGGTGGGATACCAAGAGGGTGCTGTTGGAATCTGAATTGGGATCTTTCGCTACGGTGACCTGGCAGCGTTTCAAGAAAGAGTTCAATGACCGCTTCTTTCCCGCATCGGTAAGGAAGCAAAAGGCAAGAGAGTTCTCTAATCTGGTCCAAGGGGGCGCGACAGTGGAGCTGTACGCCCGGAGGTTCATAGAACTTGAGCGGTTTGCTCCTCATCTTGTCGCCACTGAGGAGATGCGAGCAAATCGTTTCCAGGAGGGGCTGCGTCAGGACATACGCCGCATGGTGGTCAGCCATCGGATAACCACTTTTCAGGAGTTAGTGGATGTGGCCACCCTTATAGAGAGGGAAAATAATCTGAGTTTGGGCTCCCCTTCAGGGCAAAAGAGGCGGAGTTTCTCTGGTGAAGGAAGCAGCTCGGGTTCGCCTCAGAAGTTTGTTCAGCGGACTGGAACCCGATCTCAAGCATCCTCCAGTGTTCGCATGGGAGGACGTATGCCTGTTTGTGGAGTTTGTAATAGAGCTCATGAGGGCGAGTGTCGGACGAGTAGCGGACCCCAGTGTTATCGGTGCGGCCAAGTGGGGCATATTGCTCGGGATTGCCCCGTTAGAGCTCAAGGAAGCCGTGGAGGTAGACACGGTGGAAGAACCAACCCGAGACAAGCAGTGCAAGCCCGGGTTTATGCTGTCACGCCCGGAGAGGTGGACGATGAGGCACCAGCGACCCATGATGCTGGAGTAATCACAGGTATGGATTAATTTAATCTTTTAAGTTGGATTTAATTTTTTTTTTTGGTGCATTTGGTTTCTTCGTTGTTTTTTTTGGATTTCATGGGTTGTGTGTTTGGTTCAGGAAGAGTCCGTTTGTATGAGTTTTATGCTTGTACTTTGTTTGATTCCGGTGCTTCACGATCGTTTGTGTCTTCCACGTTTGCTCGGGTGTGTAACTTGGTCACGGAACTGTTGCCGAAGGCTATGGTAGTGGCGCTACCCGATGGCGAGATGGTGTGGTGTTCCAAGGTTGCTTTGGGATGCCCGTTAAATTTTGAGGGAAGGTTTTTGGATGCTGATCTGGTGGTATTCAAGCTGTTGGGTTTTGATATCATCCTCGGGATGGATTGGCTATACCGATATTCTGCGGCTATTAATTGCAGAAGTCGGACAATTAGCTTTCAGCTTCCGGATGGTGATTGTCTGGAATTTGCGGGGAGTAGATTAAAAGAAAAGCCGATGATTATATCGACGATACAGGCAAGAAGAGAGATTGCATGGGGAGCGGATGCATTCTTGGTTCAGATGGTGTCCACGCCGTCTGAGAAGAAGTCCTTGGCAGACATTCCAGTTGTGGAAGAGTTCCCCGATGTGTTTGTGGATGACTTGCCCGGACTACCCCCCGTGCGAGAGATGGAGTTTGTTATAGACTTGGAACCTGGAGCGGCTCCTGTGCATAAGGCTCCTTACCGCATGGCACCGGCTGAATTGAAAGAGTTGAAGACTCAGTTGCAAGAATTAGTAGAGAAGGGGTTTATTCAGCCTAGTACGTCGCCGTGGGGTGCTCCAGTTTTATTTGTTAAAAAGAAAGATGGAACCCTTCGTATGTGCATTGACTATCGGGAGTTGAACAAGGTGACCATCAAAAATAAATATCCTCTCCCACGGATAGATGATTTATTTGACCAACTTCAAGGAGCAGCCGTGTTCTCTAAGATTGATCTGAGGTCGGGATACTACCAGCTGAGAATCAGAGACCAGGATGTGCCTAAAACTGCTTTCAGGTCGAGGTATGGGCATTATGAATTTAAGGTGATGCCGTTTGGGTTAGCTAATGCCCCTGCAGCGTTCATGGATTTGATGAATAGGGTGTTTCAACCTTACCTGGATTCCTTTGTGGTAGTATTTATCGATGATATACTGATTTATTCCCGAGATGTTGAAGAGCATGTGTATCATCTTAGTCTGGTACTTGAGAGATTGAGAGAACACCAGCTATACGCCAAGCTCAGCAAGTGTGAGTTCTGGTTGGAAGAAGTTAAATTTCTTGGGCATGTAATTTCCCAGGGTGGAGTGGCAGTTGATCCTAGTAAGGTAGAAGCCATTTTGTCATGGCCACGCCCAACTACAGTACGCGAGATCAGGAGTTTCTTGGGACTCGCCGGTTACTACCGAAGGTTTGTAGAGGGTTTTGCTCGCCTATCCGGACCTCTCACAGCTTTGACTCGGAAGAATACAGAATTTGTGTGGTCAGAGAAATGTGAGAGAAGCTTCCAGGAATTGAAGAACAGGTTGACAACGGCACCAGTGTTAGCACTCCCAGAACCGCATAAGCCATTCGTAGTCTTCAGTGATGCGTCTAAGTTCGGTTTGGGTTGTGTCCTTATGCAGGAAGGACGGGTTGTAGCCTCTGCATCTTGTCAGCTTAAGGACCATGAGAAGAATTATCCGACGCATGATCTAGAATTGGCTGCGATTGTTTTTGCACTCAAGATCTGGCGGCATTTCTTGTATGGGGAAGCTTGTGAGGTATTTACTGATCATAAGAGCTTGAAGCATTTGTTTTCCCAGAAAAATTTGAATATGAGGCAGAGGCGTTGGCTGGAGCTAATCAGTGACTATCAGTGTGAGATCAAGTACCACCCGGGGAAGGCTAATATAGTTGCTGATGCTTTGAGCCGGAAGTCTCATTTGGAGGATGAAGCCGAACCGTCAGAGATGGATTCATTACTTTATGGGATGAGAAGACTCCTTATAGAGAGTTCGCAGCAAGTAGAGATTTTGTCTTCAGTTCTTGACATCCGGGTAATAGATTTTGAAGAATTGAAAGCTCTCCAAAGAAAGGATCAGAAGCTGCTGAACATCAGGAAAAGAGTCCGAAAATCTCGAGGGCCGTTGCACTATAGCATGGATAGTGATGGGGTACTTCGGTTCCGAGATCGCAGAGTGGTCCCGAAGGACTCAGATTTCAAAGAACGAATCATGGCGGAAGCTCATGCGGCCCCGTATTCAGTTCATCCCGGCAGTACAAAGATGTATCGTGACTTGAAGAAAAATTACTGGTGGGATGGAATGAAGAAGGACGTTGCCTTATATGTGGAGAAATGCCACACGTGTCGTCAGGTAAAGGCCGAGCATCAGAGACCTGCAGGCATGCTCCAACCCCTCCCTATTCCTGAGTGGAAGTGGGATGACATCACGATGGACTTCGTAGTGGGTTTGCCGAGAACGCCTAGTGGGAAGAACTCTGTTTGGGTGATCGTGGACCGATTAACGAAGAGTGCTCATTTTCTGCCTGTTAACAACACCGACTCTTTGGGTAAGTTGACCCGTTTGTATGTCAAAGAGATAGTGCGGCTACATGGCATACCAAAGACTATAGTGTCGGATCGAGACCCGAGGTTCACATCGCAGTTCTGGAAGAGTTTGCAGGCAGCTTTGGGTACCAAGTTGAAGTTCAGCACTGCTTATCACCCGCAGACAGACGGCCAGTCAGAACGCACCATTCAGACTCTGGAAGACATGCTGCGAGCGTGTGTCATGGAATTCCAAGGGAGTTGGGAAAACCACTTGCCGCTCATTGAGTTTGCCTACAATAACAGCTACCATGCGACCATTCAGATGGCTCCCTATGAAGCTCTTTATGGGAGAAAGTGTAGGTCGCCCTTGTGTTGGGATGAAGTTGGGGAGAGTAGGGTAATTGGACCCGAAATAATTCAGGAAATGCAAAGCCAAGTCCGGATCATCAGAGAAAAAATGGCGGCAGCTCAGAGTCGCCAGAAAAGCTACGCTGATACCAGGAGGAGAGAATTGTCATTTGAAGTTGGTGATTGGGTGTACCTTAAAGTCTCTCCCATGAGAGGTGTTAAGCGTTTTGGTAAGAAGAGGAAACTAGATCCGAGGTATGTCGGCCCTTTTCAGATTCTGGAGAGAGTAGGGTCCGTTGCCTATAGAGTTGCTTTGCCGGATTATTTTGGGGATGTTCATGATGTCTTCCACGTATCATCCCTGAAGAAGAGCTTTGGACAGCAAGAGCCACGCTTCGTTGACCCAGCGAGTATTCAGTTACAACCGGATCTCACTTATGAAGTTGTTCCGTCGCAGATCATGGATTGGAAGGAGCAACAGTTGAGGTCCAAGACGATACCTTTAGTTAAAGTGGCTTGGGGAGATCCGTTAGCTCAAGACTTCTCTTGGGAGCGAGTAGCGGACATGAGGGAGCAGTACCCGTATCTGTTCGAATGATGTAGGTATGTATTTTAATCTTGATCTCAGTTGGTTTATGAGCGTTTATGTGGCTTGCTTTAAGTTGGTGGTTGATTTGCAATTTCGAGGACGAAATTGTTTTTAAGGAGGGGAGGATGTGATGACCCGTTTTTGAGTGTATTTTCGCTCAGATATTTGTTTTTATTTTAATTAATATATTAGCTATTTATTTTAATTTATTCGCGTTTTTAAATTTGGTTTTCAATTTAATTTAGTTTATTTGATGTTGTGTTTTATTTAGTTGTTTTGTGGTTTTTAATCTTTTTGGCGGTTTGTTTCGTTTTCCCGGAGTGAGGATTGGACCTCATCTCTTTTCACATCTTTTTCCTTTTTTCTCTTTTTCCTTTTTCTTTTCCCTTTCTTTTCCTTTTTTTCCTTCTTTTTCTTTTTTTTCTTTTTCTTTCTCCCCTCTCCCGCTCGACCGAACCCCCCCCGTGCTCTCTCTCTCTCTCCTCCCTCTCCCCCACGTCGTCTCTCTCTCTCCTCCAGCCCAGCGCCGTCCGGCCACCAACCGGACCCCCACCGGTCCCATTTTCTTCCCCTCCCTCCGGTGCGCCTCCCCACCGAAAACCACCCCCAACCGGCCGGCCATTTGGCCGGAAAAAGCCCAACAAGCCTCCACGGATTTCACTCCGATCCGCCGCCGTCGCTCCACCTCCGGCCACCATTTCTTCACCACTTCATCACCGGTCCCTTGCCGTCCTAACCCACCCATTTCCGGCCTCCAACGACCACCGGAGCAGCTCCCACGAGCTTGTTTTTCGATTTGCTCTTTTTGGCCATTTCCGGCCATTCCGCCGCCACCCACGGCCGTCCGTCACTTCCATTAGCTTCACAACCATCCCTTGACCATCCCCCATCAATCTCGTGTCCTAGTTTGTCCCCGTTCAAAAGTGGGTTTTTCAGACCCACGGCCACAGTGAATTTTCATTGTGACGTTGCTGTTTTTCCGCCGCTTGCAACGCCGCTTGTTTTCTAAAATTGTCGTATAGCACTGTAAGTATTTTCCAAACCCTACTTTCAGATTTTAATATATATTGCTCATTCAATATTTTACTGTTGTTGGTTGTTGATTCCGGACTGAGTCCGAGGAGTTTCGGGGGTCGGATGGATGGAGGACGGAGTTGTCTGTGTAATTGATTTATGTTGGTTGGTTATTTCATTATGCATTGTTATGGCAGTTCATGGTGCATGCACGTGTGTTTTTGTTCATGTGTGAAAAGCCTGTGTATTGGCGTGAGTGGTTTTGCAGGTGCGTGTGTATCACGAGCCCAAGCCGGGATGGGTTATTATCTCGGTGGAGCTCCTCTGGTCACTCGGGAGCGGAATAAACTGAGTGATGTCCCCTGAGTTGTCGAGAGAGATGACGGGAGCGGGGCTAGGGGATGCTTGGCTACGAACGCGCCGGGCGCGGAACCGGGCATCGCCCTACTCACCGACTCCGTGGCCCTTCGCTGGCGAGGGCTAGAGGATGCTTGGCTACGCACGTGCGGGGCGCGGAACTGGGCATCGCTCGTTAGGTGTCACATGCGTGGTGGTACTCTACGGTGTGACACTGGAGCCAGGGTGTGCGGGTGACCCCTAGGGGAGGTCATGGTGCATACGGTTAAAATTGGATAATGGTTTATGAGGCCAAATGGGACTTTTGGCGTGGGCCAGATGGACTTCTGGCGAGATATTGGGCCGGATGGACTTCCGGCGAGATATTGGGCCAAATGGACTTTTGGCGGCCAAATGTGACTTTTGGCGTGTTTTTTTTTGAAAGGATATGCTTTTGGGCCAAATGGGTTTTTGGCGTGTGTGGAAAACTTGGGTTTTTGGTGGGCTTTGTGCATTGGGCATGTTTCATGCATCTTGTATGAGTTTTATGTGTTTTTATCTGGTAGTGTTTGGGTTTTACTTACCTGCGGTACCATTCGTGGTTCCGTAGCTTTTGGTGCAGAGTTAGAGGACGAAGAGGAGGAGGCTGAGCCCGAGGATGCGGCTCCGCCGGGTTGCTGATGCTATCTTTATATTTGTTTAAAACTGTATTCGTGTTTTGTAATATTTATCTATGTATGTTTTAAACAGCTTGTATTACGTTAAGAAAAATTCTGGTACTTAGTTATGACTTTCTTTATCCGCTGCGTGTTTCTCTGTACACATCTTATGCCTTGCACACACTCGGCACCCGTCGATGGGATGGTGACCCGGGTTGTCACCATCCGGACGTCTCAATTTCCCCGTGTTCGGGCGTGGGGATTTGGGGGCGTCACAGTTCTCATTACACATGTATCAGTTGTGGAGGAATGCATTGATTGCATGAAGCAAACATTATGTATTGGTGGCTCTATGTAATTTACTTTTGATATGTAATTTCATTTCATATATTGTAATTTTGTATTTTATAATATAATATATAAATATAAAATAATGTAATAAGTAATGATTGCATTATGTTTTGCATGCATTTACGTGATAAATATTGACTTTCTTTTTTTAGATGCATTTAGTTAAAAATGTAAAGGTAATTAGTTTTCTAATATAAAAGAATATGCTTTGCAACATTTTGTATTGAAAAATTTGTAATGTAATATAGGCTTTTAGATTAAAAATATACCGCTTGAAAGAAATTTAATGATATAGGGTTTTATTATTTAAAAGAAAAAAAACTTGGGGTCAAACCCGGAATATGGATTTTTGGGGTTTCACAAACTTGGGTTTCGGCCCGGATTATAACCCAGATGTATATGTGCCAAACTCTGTCCAGATTTTAAATTCGGATTCCAAGACGGGTATACCTGGATACCTGGTTTGGAACCTGAGTGAACAACTCTATTTTGGACAAATTTCAAATAGACAAGTTTCATGAAAGTTTTTGTAAGAAAAAGTAGACTTCACTTTAAAAAAGTGTAAAAAAATTGATTTTTTTACTAGTAGGCCCCATATTTTTACAAAGAACTTGTACAAACCTAACATTGCTCTATTGTTTTAGCCTATAAATGATCATTCTTAATTTATTAGCCATATAGATAGAATATAATATATATGACGAGCTTGTTGTCTATGTTTAGTTAGAGATCTCTTAATCGATCATTAACTACTAGTAATAATGTTAATTACGGTATTTTATTGGTACTTATCTTTATTCATCACCCATAATATAATATTTATAGATATTTCGTCATCTGTGGGCCACGTTAATTAGTTTATTAATATTATAAAAATATCCAACATTATGTTCTAGCTATTAATCTAGATGCTGGTCGAGTGGTGTTTTTGGTACGTAGTTTAAAATGCAAGGAAAAATAAAAAGAAAAGGAAAATGTTATTGTTAAAAATGTGTTTTATACCACCAATCACACGGGTGACCTGCAACGAACAAATGGGCGGCACTGGTTGCCTTGGGAATACTCCAATGCCGAAGTTAGAATAATATAATATGAGAGTACATGCATTTAGGAGACAAAGTTAAATCATGTGAGTTTTGTTACCTCTTGTAAGCTATTTGTGATATCCCGGACTTTGCCAAGTTATCGTTTATATTTTTTATTAGTACTTTATGAATAGCTATTGGGCTATGCAAGGTGATAGAGGATGCCTAGAGATATTTATTTGGATATGGGAGCATTAGGTATGGAAGCCCACAAGTAAGGCCCACAATGTGATGACCTGCTTTTACGTGTATTTTCACTGAAGGGTTGTTTTTAATTTAATTAATATATTGCTTTATTTATTTTAAATTATTGCATTTTAAATTTGGTTTTTATTTGTTTTACGGTTTTTAATCTCGTTCTTGGCGGATTTGTTTTGTTGTCTGGAGTAAGGATTGGACCTCATTTCTTCCTACATCTCTTTTTTCCCTTTTTCCTTTTTTCCCTTTTTCTCTTTTCTTTTTCTTCTTCCTTTTCTCTCTCCCGTGCGTCGACCCTCTCTCTCTCCTCTCCCACGCCGGAAGCAACCTCAGCCCAGACCCACCGCCGTCCGGCCACCGTGGTCGACACCACCCCCACCGGTCGAACCCCCTCCCTCCGGCACACCAACCCACCGAACCCCAGCCCCATCCGGCCAGCCGTTTGGCCGAAAAACGCCCAACAAAGCCCCACGGATTTTGCCCCGATCAGCCGCCGTCGCTCCACCTCTGGCCACCATCTCTTCACCACTTCATCACCGGTTCCTTGCCGTCCTAACCCACCCATTTCCGGCCTCTAATAGCCACCGGAACAGCTCCCACGAGCTAGCTTTCCATTTTGGGAAATCCGGCCATCAACCACCGTTTTCGCCGCCACCCACGGCCAAACTTCACTTCCACTAGTTTCATAATCATCCTTAGACCATTCCCTATCAATCCCAAGCCTTGGTTTGTCCCCATTCAAAAGTGGGTATTTTACAACCCATGGCCACAGTGAATTTTCACTGTTACGTTGCTTTCCTTCTGCTGTTTGCAACGCCGCATGTTTTCTAAAAATACCGTATAGCGCTGTAAGTATTTTCCAAACC
Organism: Carya illinoinensis; assembly: GCF_018687715.1. Lineage (NCBI taxonomy): Eukaryota > Viridiplantae > Streptophyta > Magnoliopsida > Fagales > Juglandaceae > Carya > Carya illinoinensis. The sequence goes on from NC_056761.1 coordinate 18,532,049, forward strand.
CTACTTTCAGATTTAAATATATTTTGCTCATTCAATAATTATTTATCTGTTGGTTGGCTGATTCCAGACTGAGTCCGAGGAGCTCGGGGGTCGGATGGATGGAGGATGGAGTTGCTTGTTTTATTGATTTATGGATGGTTGTTTATTTTTGTGCATTGATATAGCATTTATATGGTGCATGCACATGCATTTTTATTTAATTGAGAAATGCCTGTTTTATTGGCATAAGTGGATTTTCGGGTGCGTGTGTATCACGACCCCAAGCCGGGATGGGGTATTATCTCGGTAGAACTCCTCTGGTCACTCGGGAGCTGAATAAACCGAGTGACGTCCCCTGAGTTGTCGCTGGGCGACGACGGGAGCGGGGGCTAGGGGATGCTTGGCTACGAACGCGCCGGGCGCAGAACCGGGCATCGCTCTACGCACCGACTCCTTGGCCCTTCGCTAGCAAGGGCTAGAGGATGCTTGGCTACGAATGCGCGGGGCGCAGAACTGGGCATCGCTCGTTAGGTGTCACATGCGTGGTCATAACCTGCGGTGTGGCACTGGAGCCAGGGTGTGCGGATGACCCCTAGGGGAGGTCATGGTGCATACGGATTAATTAGATAATGGGTTGAGATGGATATGGGCCAAATGTGACTTTTGGCGTGATATTTGGAAAGGATATGTTTTGGGCCAAATGAGATTTTTGGCGTGTGTGGAAAAATATGTTTTTATGGTGTGTTACCCTTAATAATTGAAGTTGGCAATTGATTAATGAGAAAAATTGCAGTTTGAAAAGCAGCAGTCCAAAATTTAGTAGGAATAAAAGAATGGGGCATGAGAGCAAGTGCAGTCTTAACTAAATGGCCGTGTCACCATTCAGCTAGACCATTTTGTTTGGGACAACCAGAACAAGATAATTTATGAATAACACTATTGAGTCCAATGTTTCAAATTTCATGTAATTATATATATACACATTGATTTTGATGATAACAAATGAATTCAAATAATAATGGAGTCTCAAGCTCAAGTTGTCTATACAATGTAGTCAAGCACATCAAGGACCCAAACATGAGCAAAAAGGGAACAAATTCACCTTAAAGCTCATAGAGTAATGTTGTAAATCTCTTAAAAATTTGACATTAAGATTAAGGCTCAAAATTAATATTTTATCATGAAGTATTAAATTACATTTTCCACATGTGTATGAATATTTTAAAAATTTGAAAGATGATTGATTGTCATCTTTCACATGTGCATGACATGATTAAAAATTTGAATTTTAAAAATATTAAAGATGATTGATTGTCATCTTTCATATGTGTATGGTTGATTTGAATATTTTCAAAAGTGATTTATGCTTTTTTTGACTTACGCAAAAGGTATATGAATTTGTAAGGAAAATTTGAAAGGTAAATAGTACCCCTTTTGTCATATGCAAAAAAGTAAAATAATTAGGTTTGAAATTTTTGAAAAGTGAATGAAATTGTATTTGACAAATGAAAAAGAAGAAATTTTTTTATTTGAATTTTTTGAAAAGTGAATAATGTTATTTTTGACAACTGAAAAAGAAAGAAACTTTTATTTGAATTTTTTGAAAAAAGTAAATGATGTTGTCTTTGACATTTGAATCGTTTTAAATTTGAATATGAAGTCTCATATGCCTATAAATAGATAATTTGAGAGCTTCAAATTTACAACAGCAAAAGCATACAACATTCATTCAAAGCTTTCATTTTCTTTTCTCTAAAGCATTGAGTCTTAATCCTTGTTCATTTTGAGAGAGATATAGTTTGTGCTGTATTGTTTTTATTTCACTCATTGAGGAGTGGTCTCTGATAACCTACCCATTATCAGCTCTTGTATCAGTAAAAGGGTGTGTATAACCCTTGTGCGTGTGGAAAGTGTTCTACACAAGGAATAGTTGAATTACCACGTGTAAGGTGATTGCAAGTGTAGAGGGTGTTCTACACGGATCCTTTGTAGCGATGTTGTTCAAAGGTGTAATAGGTTTCTATCTTGTGATGACCCGTTTTTACATGTATTTTCACTGAAGGGTTGTTTTTAATTTAATTATATATTAGCTCTTTTATTTTAAATTATTGTAATTAAATTGGTTTTATTTTATTTGACGTGGTGTTTAATTTATTTTAGTCATTTTATGTTTTTAAAATCGTTTTCGTCGAGTTAGTTTTTGGACTGCGGAGATGAGGATTCAACCTCATTTCTTTTCCCCATCTTTTCTTTTCTCTTTTTATTTTTCCCTTTTTCCTTTTTCCTTTCTCTTTTCTTTCTTTTCTTCTTTCTTTCTTTTCTTTTTCTTCTTCTTTTTCCTCTTCTTTCCCCCCGTGCGCTCCACCCAGCCCCCCTTCCATTTCCGTTTGTCCTTTTCACTGCCTTGTTCGCTGCCATCCTACCGCTGTGCAGTGCACCGCCCCCACCGGTCGACTCCCCTCCAGCCGGTGATCACCCCCACCAATTTTCAGAGCCATCCGTGCAGCTGTTAGCCGCCACGCACGGCTGGAAGTCACGGCACCAACTCTCCATTCTCTCTCTGCCGCCAGTTACTTTCTCAGCCTAGAACCGCCACTCGCCGGCGACGTGACACCACCCACCCAGTTTTCTTCCCCTCCCACTGGTGAACATCCCTACCAAGTTTCACCTCCATCCGAGCCACCGTTAGCCGCCACGAGCTCCTCCAAGCCACACGATTTTTTAGCTTTTCCAGCACCGTCGTTCCACCTCCGGCCACCACCTCTTCACAAATTTTTCCTCTACCTCTTGCCGACCTAACCTACCCAATTCCGTCCCCGATCCGTTGCCGGAGCAGCTCCCACGAGCTCAACTCCGTTAAGCCCTTTTTGGCGCTTCCACCGCCACCCACAGCCAAAACTCACTTCCTTTAGCTTCATAAACATCTCAAGACCATTCCCTATCAATTTTGTGTCTTGGTTTGTCCCCGTTCGAAAGTGGGTAATTTATTATCCACGGCCACAGTGTAAAATACACTGTTATGTTGCTTTTTCTCCACCGTTTGCAACTCCACGAGCTTTCAAAAAATACCATAGAGTGCTGTAAGTATTTTCCAAACTCTACTTTTAGATTTAAATATATTTTGCTCTTACGATTAATTATCTGGTTGGTTGGTTGATTCCGGACTGAGTCCGAGGAGTTCGGGGGTCGGATGGATTGAGGACGGAGTTGCTTGGTTTGTTGATTTGTGGTTGGTTGGTTGGTTTGTACCTTGTGGTTGCATTTACATGGTGCATGCACGTGCATTTTATTTTAATTGAGAAAATCATGCTTTGTTGGCGTAAATGGATTTTCGAGTGCGTGTGTCTTACGACCCCAAGCCGGGATGGGTTATTATCTCGGTGGAGCTTCTCTGGTCACTCGGGAGTGGATAATACTGAGTGACATCCCCTGGGTTGTCGCTTGGCGATGACCGTATCACACGATACGGTAACGCTGTCGTGTCGACTCCGTGGTCCCTAGAGTGGCGGGGACTAGAGGATGGCCTGGCCAGGGACGCGCTGGGCGCGAGTACTGGGCATCGCTCGTTTAGGTGTCACACGCGTTGATGTTACCTGTGGTGTGGCACAGAACTAGAGTGTGCGGATGATCCCTAGGGGAGATCATGGTGCATGGAATAATTGGATCGGTTTTATGGTTTTGGTTACGGGCCATTTTCTGGGAAAATGGCGAAGCTTGGTTTGAGGCTATATGATCCATTTTCTAGGAAAATGGTGGTTTATTGATTTGGGCTATTATCTGGGATAATGGCGAGAATTGGTTTTAAGGGTTTTGTTTTTGGGCCAAATGGGATTTTGGCGTGTATGGAAAGATGTGGTTTTTATGGGACATGTGCATTGCATTCTTTCATGTATGTTGTTTGAGTTGATATGTTTTATCTAGTGGTGTTTGGATCTTACTTACCTGCGGTACCATTTTTGGTACCGTAGATTTTGGTGCAGAGATCGAGGAGGATGTCACTCAGTATTATCCACTCAAGTGATCAGAGGAGCTCCACCAAGATAATACCCTATCTCGGCTTGCGGTCGTGATACACACGCACCCGAAAATCCATTTATGCCGACAAAACATGATTTTCTCAATTTAAATAAAAAGCACATGAATGCAATATGTAACGCACGCCTCAAGGCACAAATAACCAACCAATCACAAAAACAACCAAACCAAGCAACTCCGTCCTCAATCCATCCGACCCCCGAACTCCTCGCACTTAGTCCAGAATCAACCAAACAACAGAAAATATTTATTGTAAGAGAAAAATATATTTAAATCTAAAAGTAGAGTTTAGAAAATACTTACAGTGCTATACGGTATTTTTCAAAAGCTCGCGGCGTTGCAAACGGCGGAGAAAAAGTAACGTAACAGTGTATTTTACACTGTGGCCGTGGGTAATAAATTACCCACTTTCGAACAGGGGCAAACCAAGACACGAAATTGATAGGGAAGGGTCTTTAAATGTTTATGAAGCTAAAGGAAGTGAACTTTGGCCGTGGGTGGCGGTGGAAACGGCGGTGGAAGAGCTTAAAGGGGCTAAACGGAGTTGAGCTCGTGGGAGCTGCTCCGGCAATAGATCGAGGCTGGAAATGAGTGGGTTAGGTCGGCAAGAGGTAGGGGAAAAAGCTGTGAAGAGATGGTGACCGGAGGTGGAAAGACGGCGCCTGAAAAGCTCAAAAATCGTGTGGCTTGGAGGAGCTCGTGGCGGCTAACGGTCTCTCGGATGGAGGTGAAACTTGGTGGAGATGTTTATCGGTGGGAGGGGAAGAAAATTGGGTGGGTGGTGTCGGCCACGTCTCCGGCGAGCGACAGTTCTGGGCTGAGAAAGCAACTGGCAACAGAGAGAAAAGGGAGAGCTGATGCCGTGACTTTTAGACGTGCGTGGCGGCTAACGGTTGCACAGATGGCCATGAAAATTGGTGGGAGTGATCACCGGCCGGCGACGACAGGTTTGGGCAGTCAAAGGGTCGGCTACGGGAGGAAAAAGGGAAGCAGCAGCGCGCACGGGGAGAAGGAGGGAAAAGAAAGAAAGAAGAAAAAAGAAAAAGAAGGAAAAGAAAAAGAAAAGGAAAGAGAAAAAGAAAAAGAAAATGAAAAAGAAAAAGAAAAGAAAAGAGGCAGAAAGAAAATAAGGTCCAATCCTCACTTTCGGAATCCAAAAACTAATCCACCGAAAACGATTTCAAAAACATAAAACGACTAAAATAAATTAAACACCACATCAAATAAAATCAAAACCAATTTAAAATACAATAATTTAAAATAAAAGAACTAATGTATTAATTAAATTAAAAACACTCATTCAGTGAAAATACACGTAAAAACGGGTCATCACATCCTCCCCCCTTAAAAACAAATTTCATCTTCGAAATTTGCAAGATCAAACACCAGCTTGAAACAAGCCACATAATTCCACTAAGATCAAGATTAAGAAACGTACCGTCATTTACTCAAACAAGTAGGGGTACTGCTCCCTCATGTCAACTACTCTCTCCCAAGAGAAATCTTGAGCTAACGGATCACCCCATGCCACCTTTACCAGAGGTATTGTCTTAGATCTCAACTGTTGCTCTTTCCAATCCTTAATCTGCGTAGGAACAACCTCATAAGTAAGGTTCGGTTGCAACTGAGTACTTTCTAGGTCAACAAAGCGTGGCTCTTGTTCTCCAAAACTCTTCTTCAAGGATGATACATGGAAGACATCGTGAATATCCCCAAAATAATCTGGCAAGACAACTCTATAAGCGACGGACCCTACCTTCTCCAAAATCTGAAAAGGGCCGACATACCTCGGATCCAGTTTCCTCTTCTTACCAAAACGCTTAACTCCTTTCATGGGAGAGATTTTGAGATAAACCCAATCACCTTCTTCAAAAGATAACTCTCTCCTCCTAGTATCAGCGTAGCTTTTTTGATGACTCTGAGCTGCCGCCATTTTATCCCTGATGATCTGAACTTGGATTTGCATCTCTTAAATTATTTCGGGCCCAATTATCTTACTCTCCCCGACTTCATCCCAACACAAAGGTGATCTGCACTTCCTCCCATAAAGAGCTTCATAGGGAGCCATCTGAATGGTCGCATGGAAGCTATTATTATACGCAAATTCTATGAGCGGCAAGTGATTTTCCCAACTCCCTTGAAATTCCATGACACATGTTCGCAACATGTCTTCAAGGGTCTGAATAGTGCGTTTTGATTGGCCGTCTGTCTGCGGGTGATATGCAGTACTGAACTTCAACTTAGTACCCAATGCTGCCTGCAAACTTTTCCAAAACTGAGACGTGAACCTTGCGTCCCGATCTGACACAATACTCTTCAGTATACTGTGTAGCCGCACTATCTCTTTCACATACAAGCATGTCAACTTACCCAAGGAATCAGTGTTATTAACAAGCAAGGAATGAGCACTCTTCGTTAACCGATCAACAATCACCCAAACCGAATTCTTCCCACTAGGAGTCCTCGGCAAGCCCACTACAAAATCCATCGTGATGTCGTCCCACTTCCACTCAGGAATAGGGAGAGGTTGGAGCATACCGGCGGGTCTTTGATGCTCGGCCTTGACTTGACGGCATGTGTGGCATCTCTCGATATACAAGGCAATATCCTTCTTCATTCCATCCCACCAACAATTTTTCTTCAAGTCCTGGTATATCTTTGTACTACCAGGATGGACTGAATAAGGGGCCGCATAAGCTTCTGCCATGATCCGCTCCTTGAATTCTGAATCTTTGGGGACCACTCTACGATCTTGGAACCGAAGAATCCCATCTTTATCCATACTGTAATGCAACGACCCTCGAGATTTTCTGACTCTTTTTCTGATATCCATCCTTTTCAGATCCTTCCTTTGAAGAGTCTTCAATTCCTCAAAATCAGCCACTCGAATATTAAGAATTGAAGATAATACCTCCACTTGCTATGAACTTTCAATAAGGAGTCTTCTCATCCCGCAAAGCAAAGAATCCAATCCTGACGACTCAGCCTCATCTTCCAAGTGCGACTTTCGACTCAAAGCATCAACAACTATATTTGCCTTCCCCAGATGATACTTGATATCGCACTGGTAGTCACTGATTAGTTCTAGCCATCGCCTTTGCCTCATGTTCAGATTCTTCTGGGAAAACAAGTGCTTCAAGGTCTTGTGATCGGTGCATACTTCGCAAGCTTCCCCATACAAAAAGTGCCGCCAGATCTTAAGAGCAAAAACAATCGCAGCCAATTCTAAGTCGTGCATCGGATAATTCTTCTCATGATCCTTTAGCTGACGGAATGCATAAGCAACAACTCGTCCCTCCTGCATAAGGACACAACCCAACCCAAATTTAGACGCATCGCTAAAGACTACGAATGGCTTATGCGGTTCTAGAAGTGCCAACACTGGTGCAGTTGTCAACCTATTCTTCAATTCTTGGAAGCTTCTCTCACACTTGTCTGACCAAACAAATTTTGCATTCTTTCTAGTCAATGCTGTGAGAGGTCCAGATAGGCGAGCAAATCCCTCCACAAATCTTCGGTAATATCCGGCAAGTCCCAAAAAACTCCGGATCTCGCGCATGGTAGTCGGACGCGGCCATGACAAAATGGTTTCCCCCTTACTAGGATCAACAGCCACTCCGTTTCGGGAAATCACATGCCCAAGAAATCTGACTTCCTCCAACCAGAATTCACACTTGCTGAGCTTGGCATACAACTGGTGTTCTCTTAATTTCCCAAGAACTAGACGAAGATGATAAACATGCTTTTCAACATCTCAGGAATAAATTAAAATATCATCAATGAATACTACCACAAAGGAATCCAAATAAGGTCGAAATACTCGATTCATTAAATCCATAAAAGCAGCATGGGCATTGGCTAACCCAAACGGCATCACCTTAAATTCATAATGCCTATATCTCGATCTGAGAGCTGTTTTGGGCACATCCTTGTCTCTTATCCTCAACTGGTAGTATCCTGACCTCAAATCAATCTTCGAGAACACAGCTGCTCCTTGGAGTTGATCAAATAAATCATCGATCAGTGGGAGAGGATATTTATTCTTGATGGTCACTTTATTTAATTCCTAATAATCAATGCACATATGAAGGGTTCCATCTTTCTTTTTAACGAACAACACTGGCGCACCCCACCGCGAAGTACTTGATTGAACGAACCCCTTATCTACCAGCTCTTGCAACTGAGTCTTCAACTTTTTTAATTCAGCCGGTGCCATGCGGTAAGGAGGTTTATGTACAGGAGCCGCTCCAGGTTCCAAGTCTATAACAAACTCCATTTCACGAATAGGGGGTAGCCCAGGCAAGTCATCCACAAACACGTCGGGGAATTCTTCCACAACGGGGATATCTACCAAAGACTTCTTATTAGACGGCGTAGACACCATCTGGACTAAGAAGGCATCCACTCCCCATGCAATCTCTCTTCTCGCTTGGATTGCCGATATAATTACCGGCTATTTTTTTAGCTTACTCCCTGCAAATTCCAGACAATCACCATCTGGAAGCTGAAAGCTAATTACCCGACTTCTGCAATTAATACTCATAGAATATCGGTATAGCCAATCCATCCCGAGGATGATATCAAAACCCAACAGCTTAAACACAACCAAATCAACATCCAAAAACCTTTCATCAAAATTTAATGGGCAACCCAAAGCAACCTTGGAACACCATACCACTTCACCATTTGGTAGAGCCACTACCAATGACTTTGGCAAAGGTTCCATAACCAAATTACACATACGAGCGAAAGTGGAAGATATAAATGACTATGATGCACCGGAATCAAACAAGTGCAAGCATAAAACTCATATAAATGGACTCTCCCTGAAGCAAACACATTAACCCATGAAATTTAAATACAAAAGAAGAAACCAAAACACACCAAAAATCAAATCCAACATTAAATTAAATTAGATCCATACCTGTAATTACTCCAGCATCATGGGTCGCTGGTGCCTCTTCATCAACATCTCCGGGTGTGACAGCATAAACTCGGGCTTGCACTATTTGCCTTGGATTTGTTTTTCCACCTCTTCTACCTCCACGGCTTCCTTGAACTGGCCTAGGACACTCACGAGCAAAGTCACCCTGCTGGCCACAATTATAGCATCGAGCCCCACCAGAAGGGCACTCACCCTCATGGGCTCTATTACAAACTCCACAAACTGGCACTCGTCCTCCCATACGAACACCCGAGGCCGCTTGCGGTCGAGTCCCGATCCGCTGAACAAATTTCTAAGGAGAACCAGAGCTACTTCCTTCACCAGAAAAACTCCGCCTCTTATGTCCTGGAGGGGAGCCCATACTCAGATTATTCTCTCGCTCAACAAGAGTGGCCAAGTCCACTAAATCCTGAAAAGTGGAAATCCTATGACAGACCACCATCTGGCGTATATCAGAATGTAAACCTTCCTGGAAAAGCTCGGCTTGCATTTCCTCTGAGGCGATGAGGTGGGGAGCAAATCACCCAAGTTCTATAAATCTTCGGGTGTACTGTTCCACGATCATGCTCCCTTGGACCAAGCTTGAGAACTCTTTTGCTTTTTGCCACCTTACAAAAGTAGGAAAGAAGTGATCATTAAACTCTTTCTTAAATCGCTGCTAGGTCACAGCGGCAAAAGATCCCAATTCTGACTCCAGCATCACCCTTTTTGTATCCCACCACTCAGAAGCGGTGCCTTGCAACAGGTAGTTGGCGTAGAGTACTTGTTGCGCCTCAGTGTAACCACATACTTATCAAAAGTTCTCTCTAGATCTCTAACCCACTTCCTAGCCCGTAGTGGATCCTCTTCTCCCGTGAAGGGTGGAGTTCTATGCGCTAGAAAGCGCTCATAGGTGCATCCAGCTTGCACCATGCCACTAGGCCCTCCTGGGTGTAGCCAAGGCCCTCCTTGTTGTGGCCAAGGACCTCCTTGTTGCGGCAAGCCCTCCTTGTTGCGGCCAAGCCCCTTCTTGTTGTGGCCAAGGCCCTCATTGTTGCGGCCTAAAATTTTGTTGTATGAACTCAGTCATCTGCCGTATTGCTTGGGCTATGGAATCATCTCTCAGTGTATTGTCCCGAGGCCCTTGAGTAGATATTCTTGGCCTTACCATTTTCCTACCACAACACAACCTTTGACCCCCTTTAAGAAAAACAAATAAAACCAACAACATAAAACCAAAAACCAAAACCAAACCACATAACAAGAAAACAAAAAGAAACCATCATGCAATAACATAACTAAATAAATAAAAACAACCAAACAAGCTCAAATAAATAAAACAAATAAAACATATCAAATAGCAATTTTACTTAAAATAAATTTTAAAACAAAACTTTAAAAACATTCTGGTACTACCCAGAGCCAAACCACTCTGATACCACTTGTGACGCCCTCAAATCCCCACGCACGGACATAGGAAAATCGAGACGTCCGGATGGTGACATCACGGTTCACCACCCTATCGACGAGTGCCAAGTGTATGTATAAGCAACAAATGTGCACGAAAAAACACGCAACGGATAGCAAAGTCATAAAACTAAGTACCAGAATTTTAATTGTTTAATACAAAGCTATTTAAAACATACATAATAAAATATTACAAACTACAAATATTGTTTTAAAACCATCAACAAAGTATAACTCCACTCAGAACTCCGGCGGAGTCGCCTCCTCGGGCTCAGCCTCTTCCTCTTTCTCGAACTCTGCACCAAAATCTACGGTACCAAAAATGGTGCCGCAGGTAAGTAAGATCCAAACACCACTAGATAAAAGCATATTAAAACTCAAACAATATGCATGAAAGAAAAGCCAATGTACATGACCCGTCAAACCATATTTTTCCACACACGCCAAAAACCCATTTGGCGCAAAAACATTACCATTAAAACCATTCCTCGCCATTATCCTAGATAATGGCTAAAAATAGAAACCACCATTTTTCCAGAAAATGGATCACATAGCCTTAAAACAAATCTCGCCATTTTCCCAGAAAATGGCCCGTAACCAAAACCATAAGACCAATCCAATTATTGCATGCACCATGATCTCCCTTAGGGATCATCCGCACACTCTGGCTCTGTGCCACACTGCAGGGAACATCTACGCGTGTGACACCTAAATGAGCGATGCCCAGTACTCTCGCCCAGCGCGTCCCTGAACCAGGCCATCCTCTAGTCCCCTCCACTCTAGGGACCACAGAGTCGACACGGCAGCGTTACTGTATCATGCGATCCGGTCGTCACCCAGCGACAACCCAGGGGATGTCACTCAGTATTATCCACTCCCGAGTGACTAGAGGAGCTTCACCAAGATAATACCCCATCCCGGCTTGGGTTCGTAATACACACGCACCCGAAAATCCATTTACACCGACAAAACATGATTTTCTCAATTTAAATAAAAAGCACATGAATGCAATATGTAACGCATGCCTCAAGGCACAAATAACCAACCAATCACAAAAACAACCAAACCAAGCAACTCTGTCCTCAATCCATCCGACCCCCAGACTCCTCGGACTCAGTGCGAAATCAATCAACCAACAGCAGAGTTTGGTAAATACTTACAGCGCTATACGGTTTTTTTTTTAAAGCTCGTGGCATTGCAAACGACGGAGAAAAGGCAACGTAACAGTGTATTTTACACTGTGGCCGTGGGTAATAAATTACCCACTTTCGGATGGGGGCAAACCAAGACACAAAATTGATAGGGAAGGGTCTTGAGATATTTATGAAGCTAAAGGAAGTGAGCTTTGGCCATGGGTGGCGGTGAAAACGGTGGTGGAAGAACCTAGAGGGGCTGAACGGAGTTGAGCTCGTGGGAGCTGCTCCAGCAACGGATCGAGGCCAGAAATGGGTGGGTTAGGTCGGCAAGAGGTAGGGGAAAAACCTGTGAAGAGGTGGTGGCCAGAGGTGGAACGACGGGGCCGGAAAAGCTCAAAAACTGTGTGGCTTGGAGGAGCTCGTGGCGGCTAACGGTCGCTCGAATGGAGGTGAAACTTGGTGGGGATGTTTGATTGAGCTGAGATATTGCACAATTTTACTATTTAAAACCAATGTATTTTAAATTCATCATGACATTATTATTGGTTTTAAATGGAAAAATGGTTAAAATGAATAAATCAAAGTTGTGATTTTAATTGATTAAAAACATGAATTTCTGCTTGAATTCTACCAACTATTGATTACTGTGCATTCTGATCTATTTCTCTAGAATTGAGAAACAAAATAAACTGAACTAGGTCGATATTGGAATGGCTTCACATGTCTTCATTTTCATGATCACAGTTCATTGGACACATATTTTTGCTCTTTGTGCATGAGTTATGAGTTCACATACTTCAAATATATGTATATTTTGTTTATCTTGCATGTTTGGTTATGTCTTTCTCTTCTATTGATTCTCTACTTTTCATTTCCATTTGTTCATGCAATGCCTATTCCAGGCCTTTGTTCTACAACAAAAAGGTGATTTAATGAAGCAGGTGGATCCAAAGTTGGGCTCCGAGTTCAACAAGGAGGAGGCAATAATTACAATGATCAAAGTTGCTCCACTTTGTGCTAATCCATGACGAGTAGACTCACCATGTCTGTAGTGTTAAGCATGCTCGAAAGCCAAATTATTGCTAATGAAGATATCATGGATCCAAGCATATATGGTGATGAATATAGGCTTAGAGCTTCAAGAGACCAGTTTAATCAAATCCAACAAGGAGTAGCTCAAGTGAATCCGAGACCCTTATTCATTCATCAGATCCAACAAACTAAATTAAGGTGAGGAACATGTGATGAAATGAAGGAAGAAAAAGGCAGCTGCTGTCCACCAACTGCTGCTGCCCACCGAAATGAGGAACATGTGATGAAATTAACATAGAGGAAATCCACCAACTGCTGCTGTCTCCACCGAAACTATATGAAGAAAAAGGCTGCTGCTCTCCACCAAATTTAACATTGAAAAAGTCATAAAAGGCTGCTTCCTTTCCATTGAATTAAACAAGAACCGAAATGAAGGAAGAAAGAAAGAAAACATGTGACAAATTGAAGAGATGCCGTGCTTGAATCTTGAAGAGAAGTCGGCTAGAGTGAATTGTAGTTGGGGGAATGAATTGAATTAGTTTGGACCGGTCAAAGCAGTAGGTGAATGAATTATTGTGTGCTGAAATTGAAATAACAAATTGAAGAAACAAATTGAAGGAGTCGGCTGGAGAGGCAATGAAGAAACCGTGTATGAGTTAGGTATGAGTTAGGCAAGAGTTAGGCAAGAGTTAGGCAAGAAGTTAGGCAAGAAGTTAGGCATGTTGGACTTGGTTGTTTGGTTTGAATTAATAAACCAATTGAATAAAATAATTGAAGAGGAATGCAATGCAAGACATGGCGATTGAAGAGGAATGCAATGCAAGACACAAAATAATTAAAGAGGAATGCAAGTGGCCGAAATTGAGGTGTGAAATGCAAGAATGAAGTGTGAAACAAATTGAGGTGTGAATGCAAATTGGGTGAAACCAATTGAATAAGAGATGAAGTAGCCAAGATGTTTGGCTATAAAATGAGGTGCACACCGAAGCTTTAGAGGAGACAATTGAGGACAACTCAATCTTAGAAAAACACAACTCAACACACACAATTTTCTGCTATGTACTTGAAAGAATTAGCTCCTTTTTGTTTTAAGAAATTTTGTTTCTCCTTTTAGTTTCAAAGCTTTGTTGTTTTAGCAATTTTTTTTTTGTATTAATATTTGTTCTAGAATTGTATTTCATTAAGTGTAATACCTTAATTTCCATTAAGTTACTAGTTTGTTTCATTACTAGTTTGTTTCATACAATAAAAGAAATTTTTTAGAAGTTTTTAATCAAGTGTGCTATTTTGTTTCATAAAGAATTGCTTTAGAAGTTCTAAATTAATTGTGTTACTTTAATTTATTGCAAGAAAGGTTTCGTTTTAAGCTTTTATTTTTGTTTTTGATTTTTCTGAATATCATACGTGAAGTGCAGAGGAATTGTTATAGAGTTTTTATTAAAGGTTTAGAGATTAATTTTCAAGAGTGATACGTAAGAAATTGTTCCTTTTTGTTTCGAATTTCAATTGAATCGTGAAAGGACTTTTTCGTTTAGACTTTTCGTTCCCTATTTTATTTTAAAGTTTATAGAATACTTTTGAATTTCTATTTACTTATTTCGTGTTATTTATTTTTCGCACATCTTTAAATTTTCATTTAATAGTGATTACAATTGTTATGTGTTATTTTGAGGATTTGTGATTTAATTACAAAAATGAATTCTAGAATCTTGGTTTTGGGCATTTTCAATTTTCAATTCATGTTTTGTCAATTACTTTCTAATTTAGTTTAATTCTTAATTTAGTTTTATTAATTTCTGAATTTAATTTATTAGTCCTTTATATTCCAATCCGAAAATCAAAATCAAAAGACATGAATCTAGTCCATGACTAGTACCCTTTTCCATCCATTGCACATACCATCATTTTATTTTCTCTTTGTGAAGTTTTTCACATTTTTTTCAACGAGTTTAATTTTAAGCAACTTTCCCTGAGGAGACGATCTAGGAATTTATTCCTAATTATTACATGACATTCTCCTGCACTTGGGATAGCATTAGTGCTACTCATTTTTTGAGTGAGTCAAGTTTTTGGCGTCGTTGCCGGGGAAAGTATTTTAACTTGAATTTAAACTCGTTATTATTATTATTATTATTTTTGCTTCTCTAAACTGATGTTTCATGTCATGGGTGAGAGACACTTCAAATAGGTTGCTTCGAGTCACATCGAGTGTTGAGAGTAGTATACACAGCTTGGAGATAGATAGTTCGTCTGTCTTTTCTTTGAGTGAGCCAGGTGACAAAATTGAAATTGAATCAGAAAACATGGCTGCACCTGCACCACGCACTCTGAAGGACTATTTGCAACCCACTCGTACCTCTACACCTTCATGCATAATTTTACCTAAAAATGCACCGAATTTCTCTATCAAGCATGGCATGATGTCGGTGATACCTCAGTTCCACGGGATGGATTCTGAGAGTCCTTACCAGCACTTGACGGATTTTGAGCTGGCTTGTGCTACTTTTATCACTAGGGCTGTTATCGATGAATTCATTAGACTTCGTTTATTTCCTTTCTCTTTAAAGGATAAAGCGAAGATTTGGTTTAACTCTTTGAGACCTAATTCCATTTCTAGTTGGTCTGACATGCAGCGTGAATTCTTACAGAAATTTTTTCCTTTTCAGAGAACTCAATTTTTACAGGAGCAGATCAGCCAGTTCAATCAAAGACCTGATGAGACCTTTCAGGCCAGTTGGGAAAAATTTAAAGATTTGGTGAACATTTGTCCACATCATGGTTTTGAATCCTGGAGGCTGGTAAGCTATTTTTACACTGGTCTCACTCCGGAATGCAAGCAATTCGTTCAGACAATGTGCAATGGGGAGTTCTTCATCAAGGAACCTGATGAAGCATTATCATTTTTCGACTACCTTGCTGAGAGCGCACAACAGTGGAACACTCGTACTGATCGAGTTCCATTAACAGCACAGCCAATGAGGGCTATTTCTGGAGGGGGCAGATATGAGCTTAAAGGAGACACTGATGTTCAAGCCCGAATAACTGCATTGACTAGAAGAATGGAGGTCATGGAAATGGAAAAGGTAAAGGCTGCGAAAGTAGCAGAAGCATGTTCTATATGTGCTGATTCAAACCATAAGACCCAAGACTGCCCGATTATGCCAGTATTTCAAGAAAGTGGGTCTGAGCCAATGCAATCAGCTAACTGGGTTAATCGAGCACAGAATCAGCCTTTCTCCAACACATATAATCCGGGGTGGAGAAATCACCCAAATTTCTCATGGAGAAATGATCAGCCTGGTCGGTCCCCACCACCTCAGCAGCAGCCATTTAATCAAGGTGCTCCTCAGCACCAGTATCCGCCATATCAAAATCCTCAGAGCTATCCTTATGTAGCTCCTCCTGGATTTCAGCCTCATGTAGCTGCACAAGGTCCTCAGCCTTCATCATCTACAAAGAAGACTCTAGATGACAGTATGGCACAGATGGCCAATACACTTCAGCAATTCATGCAAATCCAGGCCACCACAAATAATCAAAATACTCAGGCCATAAATGAGTTGCGTGGCACTGTTAATAAGATGAGCACAACCTTGAGCACCCTGGAAAAAGGGAAATTTCCTACACAGCCTCAGCCTAATCTTCAAGTATACAGACAACAACAACATCAAGTGCATAATGTCTCAGGAGACGTTGTTGAGACAGCAAAAGCTGTTCTTACTTTGAGAAGTGGGAAGGAAGTTTCCCGACCTGAGATGACCATAGACACAGAGGTAATTGCTCCTACGCCTAAAGATGCAGCAGAGACGGATGAAGCTGAAAAAGAACCAGAGGTAGTGAGACCAGAACTGAAGAAGCCTGTAAGTGCAGATGCTGAAACTAGTAAGGGATACCAACCTGTGGTACCCTATCCTCAGAGATTGGCAACTGGCAAAAAGAATAGGTATCACACGGAGATTCAAGAGATTTTCAAGCAAGTGAAAATCAATATTCCACTCTTGGATGCCATACAACAAGTGCCTTCATATGCAAAATTTTTGAAGGACTTGTGCACGGTGAAGAGGAAGCTGAATGTAAAGAAGAAAGCTTTCCTAACGGAGCAAGTTAGTGCATTGATATTGAACGAGACTCCTCAGAAGTTTGGAGATCCTGGCTCTCCCAACATCTCCATTATGATTGGTGAATCACGAATTGGGAGAGCTTTACTTGATTTGGGGAGTAGTGTGAACTTGCTACCGTTCACAGTATATGAGCAGTTGGGATTGGGTGAGCTAAAAAAGACCTCCATCATGCTACAGCTGGCTGACAGATCAGTTAAGGTACCAAAGGGTATTGTAGAGGACGTGTTGGTCCAGGTGGACAAATTCTACTACCCAGTAGATTTTGTGGTTCTTGACATGCAGCAGCCAGTATCCACTATTTATCAAGCTCCTGTCATCCTAGGAAGACCATTTCTAGCTACATCAACTGCTTTGATCAATTGCAGAAGTGGAGTTTTGAAGCTTACCTTTGGGAACATGGCACTTGAGTTGAACGTTTTCAACGCTTGCAAGATGCTAGCACATTTGGATGACACAAGTGATTTGAATGCTGTGGAGAGTTTGACACCAACAAATTTTATTTGCTCAACTTCTCCTTTTTCTGATGATGATTATATTTTTCAGACACCTGAATTTTTACTTGATGAGAAAATTGATCATATTGATGAAGATGACTTTGATTTTTTTGATTGTTTTGCAGATTCATCTTTACCACTTGAAGTACAATTTGCGGGAGCAAGATGGAAACCCCAGTTCGAAGCTTTACCACCACCAGACATACTTAGATCTTCAGAGGAAGAAGTTCCTCGGTTGGAACTGAAACCACTTCCTCAAGATTTAAAGTATGCGTTTCTTGGACCTGAAGAAGGAACTTTTCCGGTGGTGATTTCCTCAAAGCTAAATCAGAAGGATGAAGCCCAGTTGATTGAAGTATTAAGAAAGCATCGAGGCGCAATTGGTTGGACAATAGCCGACATCAAAGGCATTGATGCCGCTGTATGTACCCACAGAATCCATCTTGAAGACGATGCTAAACCAGTTCGTGATGCTCAACGAAGGCTCAATCCTACCATGAAGGAAGTCGTGAAAGAGGAAGTGCTTAAGCTACTCGCAGTGGGTATCATTTATCCCATCTCAGACAGTAAGTGGGTAAGTCCAACTCAAGTGGTACCAAAGAAATCTGGTTTGACTGTCATAAAAAATGAAAAAAATGAGTTGATTCCAACTAGAATGGTTACTGGCTGGAGAATGTGCATTGATTATAGAAAACTTAATTCAGCCAGTAGGAAGGATCATTTTCCTTTACCATTCTTGGATCAAATTTTGGAAAGAGTAGCTGGTAATGCATATTATTGTTTATTGGATGGCTATTCTGGTTATTATCAAATTGCTGTAGCACCTGAGGATCAGGAGAAAACCACTTTTACCTGTCCTTTTGGCACTTTTGCTTTTACTAGAATGCCTTTTGGTTTGTGTAATGCTCCAGCTACTTTTCAGAGATGCATGATGAGTATTTTTTTTGACATGATTGATGATATTTGTGAAATATTCATGGATGATTTCTCTGTTTTTGGAAAATCCTTTGAGAGTTGTTTGCATAATTTGGCACGTATTCTCCAGAGATGTGAGGAAAAAAATCTTTTACTTAATTGGGAGAAATGCCAATTTATGGTTACTCAGGGCATTGTATTAGGGCATATTGTTTCTTCTGAGGGTATAAAGGTCGACAAGGCAAAGATTGAATTAATATCTAAACTTCCTATCCCTAGGACAGTTAGGGATATTCGTTCTTTTCTTGGTCATGCTGGCTTTTATAGGCGGTTTATTCAAGGGTTTAGTTCCATTGCGAAACCTTTGTGCACTCTTTTACAAAATGATATTGAATTTGTTTGGACTGATGAGTGCCAAAAAGCTTTTGATACCTTGAAAAAGTCGCTTACCACTGCCCTTATTGTGCAACCCCCGCATTGGGATCTTCCCTTTGAGATTATGACAGATGCTAGTGACTATGCCTTAGGAGCTGTTTTGGGGCAGCGAGTGGATAACAGACCATTTGTGATTTATTATGCCAGTAGAACCTTGAATGATGCCCAGAAAAATTATACCACTACTGAAAAAGAATTGCTTGCAGTTGTTTTTGCACTTGATAAATTTCGGGCTTATATTCTTGGTTCTCCTGTTACTATTTTCACTGACCACTCTGCTCTTAAGTATTTGTTGGCTAAGAAAGATGCAAAACCACGCTTGATTCGCTGGATTCTATTACTTCAAGAGTTCAACATCAACATAAAGGATAAAAAAGGAGTTGAAAATGTGGTAGCTGACCACCTCTCTAGATTGTCATCATCTCCTTCTTCAAATGTCAGCCTTCCTCTTGATGATAGTTTCCCGGATGAACAGCTATTTGTGGTTGATGGAGCTCCCTGGTATGCTGATATAGTCAATTATCTAGTTACTGAGCGAATGCCTTCTGAATGGTCAACCCAAGATAAGCGTCGGTTTCTATTTGAGGTAAAACATTTCTACTTTGATGACCCTTATCTTTTCAAGTATTGTTCGGATCAATTGATTCGGAGATGCATTCCTAATGATGAGTTTTCTTCAGTATTGAGATTTTGTCATACGGGTGCATGTGGTGGTCATTTTTCAGCAAATAAAACAGTGGCAAAAATTTTGCAAAGCGGTTTTTATTGGCCTTCCATGTTTAAGGATGCTTACAATTTTTGTAAAGCATGTGAGTCTTGTCAAAAGTTGGGAGCCATTAGCAAAAGAAACATGATGCCCCTTTCCCCCATTCTTACTTTAGAAATCTTTGATTGTTGGGGAATAGACTTCATGGGACCTTTTCCGGTTTCCTTTGGAAACACATATATTTTATTGGCTGTGGACTATGTTTCAAAGTGGGTTGAGGCCATCGCTTGCAAAACCAATGACCATCATGTTGTACTAAAATTTTTACAATCTTTGTTTGCTCGATTTGGCATGCCCAAGGTTATCATTAGTGACGGGGGTTCTCATTTTTGCAATAAACTATTTTCTACACTTGTGAAGAAATATGGTATCACACACAGAGTTTCTACCCCTTATCACCCTCAAACTAATGGGCAAGCTGAATTGGCAAACAGAGAAATAAAAATCATTCTGGAGAAAACAGTAAATCCTAATAGGAAAGATTGGTCGATTAAGCTTCTTGATGCTTTGTGGGCTTATAGGACAGCTTTTAAAACAAATCTAGAGATGTCTCCCTATCGATTAGTTTATGGTAAAGCTTGTCATTTACCTGTTGACATTCAGCATCGAGCTCTTTGGGCCATAAAACATGTTAACATGTCACTTGATAAAGCTTCAGGGCTGAGAAAATTGCAGATCAATGAATTGGATGAAGCTCATCGGAATGCTTATGACAACGCGCAAATGGCAAAGGAACGCATGAAAATTCTGCATGATCAGAAAATTCATCCAAAGCATTTTACACTTGGCCAGGAAGTTCTTCATTACAACTCTCGCTTGCATATTTTTCCTGGAAAGTTGAAATCCCGATGGAGTGGGCCGTACATTGTAAAGACCGTTCATCCTCATGGCGCGGTAGACATTGTCAATCCGAAGAATGGTAATAGCTTCACTGTCAACGGACAACGTCTAAAGTCATTTCTGAAGGTCTTTGATCCACATGATGAGATCTTGCTTGTGCAAGACCCCAGGGAAGTGTTTTAAGTTGTTTTTCCTTCTTTACATTTTTCTTTACTTGCTTTATTTTTATTTGTTCGTTTGCTTTGATTTTATATTTCATGTTGATTGTTTGTTTTGCTTGCTTAGTTCTGTGCACTTTGTTTTCTTCCGTTCGATTCATTGAGGACTATGTCTCTCACTAGTTGGGAGGTGTGGACTAAATAAAACGGTGCACTAGTAGACACTGTAGATAGTTGAAAAAAAAAAAGATTGGATCCGTCAGTGACCTGACAAGTGTAGCTGGAGATTTGAAAAAAATCGCCGGATGTTGTTGACAAACGAGATTGAAGGCTCCGAGTTTCTAAGAAATGTCATTTTCACCGAAATCACATTACTCTTTGACTTGGATGATAGCTCGTCTGGTTCTTTGTGCTATCTCTATAAAATCAGTCCTGGAGTTCATCCAATCCGCATCAAGTTTTCTTCTCATCTCTATAAACTCATCTGCATTCTTTCAACATTCTCGTTTTAAGCCTTCTATTCTTTTGTCAATGGCTCATTCCTCTAGCATTTCTCTAGATCCATCCATGAAGCATTCTGCATCTCAACCTCCTGTCCTTTCTGCAGCTACCATTGGTGCCATGTTGCAACAAGAGAATACTAGTATGGCTAATAAGTCAGACTCTGATGCTATCTACGACTTGGTGAGTCTTGGGACTCGCTACTCATCCTCTATTGTTGCTTTTTCCCAGCGGGTACAAGCCAAAAATCATGAGGTTGAAAGGCTTAAAGAACAAATTGTTGTACTTCAACGAATTGCTCAAGAGTCTCACATAAGGGAAGGAATCGTTCGGCAGAAGAATAAACAGTTGAAATCTCTATTAGATTCTTCATTCCGCTTGCCAGTTCCCATGGATAAGGATGACCTGATGTTGTATGAAGAGCATGAGCGTCTCAAACATGAGGCTAAAAACCTCAAGTTTATGTAAAAGTAAAAAAAAAATAAAAAAAATAAAAAAATAAAAATTTTACTTTCTTGCTTGTTTTGCATTGTTTGTTTTGTTTTTCTTTCTTTTGCTTTTTATGTTTTTAACTTTGACAGAAATCTACTCCTTGTGTACGCTCGAATATCTCAGGTGAATTTTTTCCTCTCTGTTTAATCATTTTCGTCTCAATATATGTTCTACAGTGTTTATCTTGCTCCAATTCATGTCTGTATAACATACATCATCGAATATTCAATTGCTGAACATTGAGGACAATGTCACATTTAGTTGGGGGGAGGGTTTTCTGTTAAAAATGTTTTAAAAAAATATAAATAAATAAATAAATAAATAAAATTTGTGAGGTGCATTGAAACATAAACGATTAACACACACTTCTGGCATGTTTGTTAAATTTGTGTATTTTGGTGGAATAGTTGAGCGGAATTATTTTGTGAAGATTTATTTTCAACCTTAAGCATAGAACATGACTTATGATGCCTCATATCTTGTTGAGGAGTGACTTGAAACACCGGGATGCGATATTTACAAAAATGAGAATTAGTATGATTTATATAGAATGAAGGGCAAGTTCTGAAAGAACATTTTGCACATGCTTACACTTGTAGTGTTCCTCATTAATGTTCATTGATTTAAAACAGGAGAAGTAAACTGCAGGACTACCGAGCCTTATATATATATATATAAAAAGAAAAGAAAAGAAAAGAAAAGAAAAAGATCGTGTAAGTTTTCCTAAATAAAGGGCTAGAAACAGTTACCCAAAACTTTGGGGGTTGATTGAATGATCAACCTTTAAACAGAGTTGGAGTGAAAACTGCTAGTCCCTTAGGCTTTGAAGTAGTTAGAATCAATAATGATTAATCTTAAGGTTGAAAAATCATATGATAAATCATGTTTATTAGTGAGGAACATACAGAGGTTTAGCCACACACACATATCTGAGTTCTAAAACATTTGCTCCAATTCTATGTGAACAATTACTGAGACTTTCCTTGTGGATACAACTCATGGTGTTGAGTAGTCACAAATCAATTTTTTTGTGAGAATTCAAAATTATGTTTGATTGTTTTTGTTTGAATTTTGAGCTTTATACAATATTCATCTCAATTAATTTTCACTATTTTGCTCAAGGATTAGCAAAATGCTAGTTGGGGGGTGTGATTGAGCTGAAATATTGCACATTTTTACTATTTAAAACCAATGTATTTTAAATTCATCATGACATTATTATTGGTTTTAAATGGAAAAATGGTTAAAATGAATAAATCAAAGTTGTGATTTTAATTGATTAAAAACATGAATTTCTGCTTGAATTCTACCAACTATTGATTACTGTGCATTCTGATCTATTCCTCTAGAATTGAGAAACAAAATAAACTGAACTAGGTCGATATTGGAATGGCTTCACATGTCTTCATTTTCGTGATCACAGTTCATTGGACACATATTTTTGCTCTTTGTGCATGAGTTATGAGTTCACATACTTCAAATATATGTATATTTTGTTTATCTTGCATGTTTGGTTATGTCTTTCTCTTCTATTGATTCTCTACTTTTCATTTCCATTTGTTCATGCAATGCATATTCCAGGCCTTTGTTCTACAAAAAAAAGGTGATTTAATGAAGCAAGTGGATCCAAAGTTGGGCTCCGAGTTCAACAAGGAGGAGGCAATAATTACAATGATCAAAGTTGCTCCACTTTGTGCTAATCCATGACCAGTAGACTCACCATGTCTGTAGTGTTAAGCATGCTCGAAAGCCAAATTATTGCTAATGAAGATATGATGGATCCAAGCATATATGGTGATGAATATAGGCTTAGAGCTTCAAGAGACCAGTTTAATCAAATCCAACAAGGAGTAGCTCAAGTGAATCCGAGACCCTTATTCATTCATCAGATCCAACAAACTAAATTAAGGTGAGGAACATGTGATGAAATGAAGGAAGAAAAAGGCAGCTGCTGTCCACCAACTGCTGCTGCCCACCGAAATGAGGAACATGTGATGAAATTAACATAGAGGAAATCCACCAACTGCTGCTGTCTCCACCGAAACTATATGAAGAAAAAGGCTGCTGCTCTCCACCAAATTTAACATTGAAAAAGTCATAAAAGGCTGCTTCCTTTCCATTGAATTAAACAAGAACCGAAATGAAGGAAGAAAGAAAGAAAACATGTGACAAATTGAAGAGATGCCGTGCTTGAATCTTGAAGAGAAGTCGGCTAGAGTGAATTGTAGTTGGGGGAATGAATTGAATTAGTTTGGACCGGTCAAAGCAGTAGGTGAATGAATTATTGTGTGCTGAAATTGAAATAACAAATTGAAGAAACAAATTGAAGGAGTCGGCTGGAGAGGCAATGAAGAAACCGTGTATGAGTTAGGTATGAGTTAGGCAAGAGTTAGGCAAGAGTTAGGCAAGAAGTTAGGCAAGAAGTTAGGCATGTTGGACTTGGTTGTTTGGTTTGAATTAATAAACCAATTGAATAAAATAATTGAAGAGGAATGCAATGCAAGACATGGCGATTGAAGAGGAATGCAATGCAAGACACAAAATAATTAAAGAGGAATGCAAGTGGCCGAAATTGAGGTGTGAAATGCAAGAATGAAGTGTGAAACAAATTGAGGTGTGAATGCAAATTGGGTGAAACCAATTGAATAAGAGATGAAGTAGCCAAGATGTTTGGCTATAAAATGAGGTGCACACCGAAGCTTTAGAGGAGACAATTGAGGACAACTCAATCTTAGAAAAACACAACTCAACACACACAATTTTCTGCTATGTGCTTGAAAGAATTAGCTCCTTTTTGTTTTAAGAAATTTTGTTTCTCCTTTTAGTTTCAAAGCTTTGTTGTTTTAGCAATTTTTTTTTTTGTATTAATATTTGTTCTAGAATTGTATTTCATTAAGTGTAATACCTTAATTTCCATTAAGTTACTAGTTTGTTTCATACAATAAAAGAAATTTTTTAGAAGTTTTTAATCAAGTGTGCTATTTTGTTTCATAAAGAATTGTTTTAGAAGTTCTAAATTAATTGTGTTACTTTAATTTATTGCAAGAAAGGTTTCGTTTTAAGCTTTTTTTTTTGTTTTTGATTTGTCTGAATATCATACGTGAAGAGCAGAGGAATTGTTATAGAGTTTTTATTAAAGGTTTAGAGATT
Organism: Carya illinoinensis; assembly: GCF_018687715.1. Classification (NCBI taxonomy): domain Eukaryota; kingdom Viridiplantae; phylum Streptophyta; class Magnoliopsida; order Fagales; family Juglandaceae; genus Carya; species Carya illinoinensis. Next base: position 18,556,494 of record NC_056761.1, read on the forward strand.
AATTTTCAAGAGTGATACGTAAGAAATTATTCCTTTTTGTTTCGAATTTCAATTGAATCGTGAAAGGACGTTTTCGTTTAGACTTTTTGTTCCCTATTTTATTTTAAAGTTTATAGAATACTTTTGAGTTTCTGTTTACTTATTTCGTGTTATTTATTTTTCGCACATCTTTAAATTTTCATTTAATAGTGATTACAATTGTTATGTGTTATTTTGAGGATTTGTGATTTAATTACAAAAATGAATTCTAGAATCTTGGTTTTGGGCATTTTCAATTTTCAATTCATGTTTTGTCAATTACTTTCTAATTTAGTTTAATTCTTAATTTAGTTTTATTAATTTCTGAATTTAATTTATTAGTCCTTTATATTCCAATCCGAAAATCAAAATCAAAAGACATGAATCTAGTCCATGACTAGTACCCTTTTCCATCCATTGCACATACCATCATTTTATTTTCTCTTTGTGAAGTTTTTCACATTTTTTTCAACGAGTTTAATTTTAAGCAACTTTCCCTGAGGAGACGATCTAGGAATTTATTCCTAATTATCACACGACATCCTCCTGCACTTGGGATAGCATTAGTGCTACTCATTTTTTGAGTGAGTCAATGTTCACCGGTGGGAGGGGAAGAAAACTGGGTGGGTAGTGTCGGCCACGTCGTCGGCGAGCGGCGGTTCTGGGCTGAGACAGCAACCGGAGATAGAGAGAAAAGGGAGAGCTGATGCCGTGACTTCCAGCCATGCATGACGGCTAACGGCTACATGAATGGCCCTGAAAATTGGTAGGAGTGATCACTGGCCGGAGGGTGTTCGAATGGTGGGGGTGGTGTTGAGCACGCCGGCCGGCAGCGGCAGGTCTAGGCGGTCAAAGGGTCGGCTACGGGAAGGAGAAAGGGAAGCAGCAGCGCGCATGGGGAGAAGGAGGGAAAAGAAAGAAAGAAGAAAAAAGAAAAAGAAGGAAATGAAAAAGAAAAGGAAAGAGAAAAAGAAAAAGAAAAAGAAAAAGAAAAAGAAAAAGAAAAGGAAAAGAGGGAGAAAGAAAATGAGGTCCAATCCTCACTTCCGGAGTCCAAAAACTAATCTGCCGAAAACGATTTCAAAAACATAAAACGACTAAAATAAATTAAACACCACATGAAATAAAATAAAAACCAATGTAAAATACAATAATTTAAAATAAAAGAACTAATATATTAATTAAATTAAAAATACTCCTTCAGTAAAAATACACGTAAAAACGTATCATCACAATTTATGCTCTTTTTGACTTATGCAAAAGGTAGATAAATTTGTCTGAAAAATTTGAAAACTAAATAATACTCCTTTTGTCATATGCAAAAAGTAGAAAGATTAGGTTTGAAATTTTTGAAAAGTGAATGATGTTATTTTTGACAAATGAAAAGGAAGAAACTTTTATTTGAATTTTTTGAAAAAGTGAATAATATTATCTTTGACATGTGAATCTTTCTAAATTTGAATATGAAGCCTCATTTGCCAATAAATAGATCATTTAAGAGTTTTAAATTCACAATACCAAGAGCATACAACATTTATTCAAAACTTTCATTCTTTTTTTTCTAAAGCGTTGAGCCTTAATCCTTGTTCATTTTGAGAGAAATATAGTTTGCGCTGTATTGTTCTTATTTCACTCATTGATAAGTGTTCTCTGATAACCTACTGTTGCGCCTAAACTTTGAATCAAATTAATGAACCAAAAATTTGGTGCAGTTTTACCTGTAAGTATACAGGTGTTGTAGTATCTTACAGGATCGAATCCACAGGGATTGACTTTTGAGATAAAGAAAATAATATCAGACAATGAAATGAAATTACTAAAAGAAACGTGCAATCAAATGAAGATTGATAAAATAACTTAATCAAACTAAAATGATAAAATGAATTGATATAGAGAAATACTAAGGTTTTGAGGATCCGTCTAAAAATTTATGATATTGTTTCTGATTGATTTATTTCAATTAAACTAGAATAATGATTCCGTTTAATTGGAAGATTTAGCATTTAAGATCAAGAAAAATAGTCGCTTATGATTGAGCATGAACGATTGATGATTAAAACATTTACAAATCTATTTGAATATCACAAAGATTCCTCAAGCATTCACCCCCCAACTAGCTTTTTGCTAATCCTTGAGCAAAATAGTGAAAATTATTTGAGATGAACATTACATAAAGCTCGAAATTCAAACAAAAACAATCAAACATAATTCTGAATTCTCACAAAAAATTGATTCGTGACACTCAACACCAGGAATTGTATCCACAAGGAAAGTCTCAATAACTGTTCACATAGAATTGGGGCAAATGTCTCAGAACTCGAACATGTGTGTGTGGCTAAACCTCTGTGTGTTCCTCACTAATAAGCATGATTTGTCATAGGATTTTTCAACCTTAAGATTAATCATTATTGATTCTAACTACCTTAAAGCCTAAGGGACTAGCAGTTTTCATGCCAACTCTGTTTAAAGGTTGAACATTCAACCCCCAAAGTTTTGGGTAACTGTTTCTAGCCCTTTATTCAGGAAAAATTACACGAATTTTTTTATTTTTATTTCTTTCTTTCTTTCTTTCATTTTTTTTCCATAAGGCTCAGTAGTCTTGCAGTTTACTTCTCCTATTTTAAATCAACGAACATTAATGAGGAACACTACAAGTGTAAGTATGTGCAAAATGTTCTTTCAAAACTTGCCCTTCATTCTATATAATTCATACTAATTCTCATTTTTGTAAATATCGCATCCCGGTGTTTCAAGTCACTCCTCAACAAAATATGATGCATCATAAGTCATGTTCTATGCTTAAGGTTGAAAATAAATCTTCACAAAATAATTCCGCTCAACTACTCCACCAAGATACTCAAATCTAACAAACATGCCAGAAGTGTGTTTTAATCATTTATGTTTCAATGCTCCTCACAAATTATTTTTTTTATTTTTGTACTAGCACATTTTCAATAGAAAACCCTCCCCCCAAGTAAATGTGACATTGTCCTCAATGTTCAGCAATTGAATGTTCGATAATGTATGCTATACAGGCATGAATTGGAGCAAGATAAACACTGTAGAACATATATTGAGACAAAAATGATTAAACAGAGAGGAAAGAATTCACCTGAGATACTCGAGCGCACACACGGAGTAGATTTCTGCCAAAGTTAAAAGACACAAAAAAAAATGAAAGAAAGAAAAACAAAACAAACAAATACGATATATACAATGAGGAATCAGAAATTAATTCTGATAAGCAGGATCCTCCAGAGTAGTTGACTCAACCTCTGAAGTAAAATCATCCAAAAATGGTTTCAACCTTTGTCCATTAACTTTAAAAACATTACCATTCTTTCGATTTTCTATCTCAATGGCCCCAAAAGGGTAAACAGTTTTTACAACAAAGGGGCCGATCCATCGGGATCGAAGCTTGCCAGGAAATAAATGGAGCCTTGAATTATACAACAAAACTTTTTGTAAAGGCTCAAAAGATTTTCGAAAAATATTTTTGTCATGAAAAATTTTCATTCTCTCCTTGGCAATGCGAGAGTTTTTGTAAGCTTCATTCCTGATTTCTTCCAACTCATTAAGCTGAAACTTACAAAGAGAGCAAGCTTTATCTACATCAAAATTAAATTGCTTGATTGCCCAATAAGCTTTGTGTTCCAATTCCACAAGTAAGTGACATGCCTTTCCAAAAATGAGTCGATATGGAGACATACCAATCGGGGTTTTAAAAGCAGTACGGTATTCCCAAATTGCGTCGGTTAGTCGTAAAGACCAATCTTTGCGACTTGGGTTAACCATCTTTTCTAAAAAAAAATTTGATCTCCCGATTAGATACCTCAACTTGGCCACTTGTTTGTGGATGATAAGGGTAGCAACCTTATGAGGAATACCATATTTTCGCATTAAGGCCTCGAAAGACTTATTACAAAAATGTTTACCCCCATCACTGATAATGGCTCGAGGTGTTCCAAACCTTGATAAAATATTTTCTTTCAAAAATTTCAGTACCACTTTGTGGTCATTGTTTTTGCATGGAACAACCTCAATCCATTTGGACACATAATCCACAGCTACCAAAATATAGAGATTGCCAAAAAAAACTGAAAAGGGTCCCATGAAGTCGATGCCCCAACAATCAAATATTTCAACAACCAAAATTGGATTTAATGGCATCATTCTCCGGCGGCTAATCCCTCCCAACTTTTGACAACGCTCACAAGTTTTACAAAATTCATGGGTGTCCTTGAAAATGGTAGGCTAATAGAAACCACATTGCAAAATTTTAAAAGCAGTTTTCTTTCCAGAAAAATGGCCACCACATGCCCCAGAGTGACAAAAAGCTATCACGCTTTGAAATTTGTTATTGGGAACACATCATCTAATTATCTAATCTGGGCAATATTTGAACAGCTATGGATCATCCCAAAAGAATTTTCTTACCTCCACAAAAAATTTCCTCTTATCTTGTTGAGTCCAAATGTGAGGAATTTCACCTGTAGCAAGAAAATTACCAATGTCAGTGTACCATGGCACTTGAGATATACCAAAAAGTTGCTCATCTAGAAATGTGTCTTTAATAGGAACTATCTCTACAGAATCTGAAAGAACAAGTCTAGACAGATGATCGGCAACAACATTCTCAACCCCTTTTTTATCTTTGATTATCAAATCAAATTCTTGCAATAAAAGGATCCATCTAAGCAACCTGGGTTTTGCATCTTTTTTCGCTAAAAGGTACTTTTAACGCAGCATGATCAGTAAAGATGACAATTTGAGATCCAATCAAATAAGAGTGAAATTTGTCAAGTGCAAAAATTACTGCAAGTAGCTCTTTTTCAGTTGTTGAATAATTCATTTGAGCACTGTTTAAAGTTCTACTTGCATAATAAATAACACAAGGCTTTTTGTCCTTACGTTGGCCTAACACAGCTCCAACAGCATAATCACTAGTATCACACATAGTCTCAAATGGTAAATTCCAAACAGGTGATCACATAATTGGGGCTAAAATCAACATACCTTTTAGCTTTGTAAAAGCTAATTCACAATCATCAGTCCACACAAAAGAATTTTCCTTTGATAATAAATTGCACAAAGGTCTAGAAATTGTGCTGAAGCCTTTAATGAACCTCCTGTAAAAACCTGCATGACCTAGAAAAGATCTTATATCCCTGATGTTCTTTGGGATGGGCAATTTAGAAATTAATTCAATTTTGGCCTTGTCCACTTCAAAACCTTGAGAAGAAACAATGTGACCAAGAACAATCCCTTGAGTGACCATAAAATGACACTTCTCCCAGTTTAAAATCAAATTCTTTTCTTTGCATCTAATCAACACTCTTTCCAAATGAGTCAAACATTCATCAAACAAATCACCAAAAATAGAAAAATCATCCATGAATATTTCAACGAAACGCTCTACCATGTGACTGAATATGCTCATCATGCATCGTTGAAATGTAGCAGGAGCATTACAAAGTCCAAATGGCATCCTTCAATATGCAAAGGTACCAAATGGACATGTAAAAGTGGTTTTTTCTTGATCTTCAGGAGCAATCTCAATTTGGTTATATCTAGAATAACCATCTAGGAAGCAATAGAATTTATGGCCCGCTACACGTTCAATGATTTGATCCATGAATGGTAAGGGAAAATGATCCTTTCTGGTGACAGAATTAAGTTTTCTGTAGTCAATGCACATACGCCAACCAGTAGTAACTCTAGTTGGGATCAATTCATTATTAGCATTCTTAACTACAGTCGCACCAGATTTCTTGGGTACCACCTGCGTGGGACTAACCCATTTGCTGTCAGAGATAGGGTAAATGATCCCTACATCCAGAAGTTTTAACACCTCTGCTCTGACAACCTCTTTCATGTTAGGGTTCAGTCTATGCTGCATTTCTCTAGAGGGCTTAGAATTGTCCTCTAGATAAATCCTGTGGGTACAAATCAAAGGACTAATACCTTTGATATATGCTATGGTCCATCCTATTGCCTCTTTGTGTTCAATGAGAACACCAATTAATTTGCTCTCCTGAATTTCATCTAGTTTTGATGAAATGACCATTGGTAATGTCTCTGCTTGGCCTAAAAATGCATATTTGAGATCAGCAGGTAGAGGTTTCAAGTCGAGTTTTGGTGTTTGCACACTTGAGGGGAGAGACACGACATCATGAGGTGGTAATTCCTCAAAATGTGTTCTCCATTTATCAGTGTCCATTATAGGAGTAGATTCTAGCAAAAAATTCATAGATGCAAGCACAGAATCATCATCAAAATTTGTACCATAAACCAAACAAGCCTCAAGAGGGTCAGAAAAACTTGACAAATCAAATTTATTTTGAACAAGAGTTTGGATCAGATTTACTTCATGCACATCATCATCATCGCCAGGTTGTTTACAAATATTGAAAATATTCAACTCCAAAGTCATGTTGCCAAAAGAAATTATCATCACACCACTCCTACAATTTATTAAAGCATTTGAGGTCGTAAGGAATGGCCTACCCAAAATTATAGGAATTTGAGTGCAAACATTAAAGACAGGTTCTGTGTCCAAAACAATGAAATCCACTGGGAAATAAAATTTGCCTACTTGAACTAGCACATCCACAACTATCCCTCTCGGTATTTTAATTGAACGGTCAGTAAGTTGGAGTGTTACCTTGGTGGGTTTAAGCTCACCAAGTCCCAACTGCTCATATACCGAGTAGGGTAGGAGGTTAACACTAGCTCCAAGGTCAAGTAAAGCTTTTTCAATTTTAAAATTTCCAATCACGCAGGAAATTGTTGGACAACCGAGTCTTTGTACTTTGGTGGAGAATTGTTCTGGAGGATGGCGCTTACCTGCTCAGTGAGAAAGCCTTCTTCTGCACCTTCATCTTACGCTTCACTATGCACAAATCTTTCAAAAATTTAGCATACGATGGAATTTGTTTGATTGCATCTAACAAAAAAATGTTGATTTTTACTTGTTTGAAAATTTCAAGAATATCAGCATTTTGAACCAACTTGTGAGAATGTTGCAACCTTTGGGGAAATGGGGCAGGTATTGAGGCTTTCACAGGCATATCTAATTCAACCTTCTCAAGTTCACCATCACTCTTCGAATTTAAAGAGTTGTTGATCTCATCAACTTTCTTTGTTGAAATACTCTTATCAATTATTTTTCCACTGCGTAGAGTGGTGATGGACTTGGTATGTTCAAATTTTGAATCAGAAGAATTTGAATTTCTTACCTCAAATTTACCTTTGGGATTCGGCTGAGGTTGAGCAGGAAACATACCCTTTTCTTGAGCATGTAATGCAGAGGTCAAGTTGCTAATAAAACTTCTCATCTCAGTAATGGCTTGCATTGTCTGAGTGTTGATATTTGCTTGTCCTTGCATAAAAGTCTGTAATGTCTCCTCAAGGGTTTTCTTATGTGGAGGCACATAAGGGGTAGAAGAAGATGGCCCTTGAGGATTTTGATTTGAATTGGACTCATTCCTCCAACTAAAATTGGGATGATTTCTCCATCCAGGATTATATGTTTCTGAATAAGGGGAAGAAAATGGTCTCCTATAAGAATTCATGACATTTGCTTGTTCGTGCAACACCTCTTTAAAAGCAGGGATTGTTGGACAATCCTGAGTTAAGTGTCCACTAATCTCACAAATGCCACAATTTTCTTCTTCTTTTTCAATGGCCTTAGCCGAATTTACCTTCCTAAGTTCCATGGCTTCGACTTTTCTTGTCAGACTTGCTATCCTAGCATTCACATCATCATTTCCTTTAAGAACATACATACTTTCTTGAGACATAGCACTGAGTTTGGGCTTATTTGACCGATCAGAACGATCTGTGTTATCCCAAGATTGGACATTTTCAGCTAATTGGTCAAAATAATCCCAAGCATCATCAGGATCTTTATTTAAAAATTCACCGTTACACATCATTTCTACAAACTGACGCATTTGAGATGTTAAACCTTCATAGAAAAAACTAATAGTGCGCCAAGTCTCATAGCCATGATCTGGGCAAATTAGCAACAATTCTTTAAAACATTCCCAACACTGAAAAAATGTTTCATTTTCTTTTTGAGAAAAATTCATAATATTTCTGCGAAGAGTGTTGGTCCTATGAGTAGGAAAAAAGTTTTTCAGATATTCTCTTTGCATTTCTTGCCATGTGCCAATAGATCTTGGTCTCAAGGAGTTCAACCAATTTTTAGCTTTTTCTTTCAAAGAGAATGGAAATAACTTTAATCTAACAACATCGTCATTGATAGTTTAGGTTTGTAAAGTCGCACAAACTTCAAATTCTTTTAGATGCAAATAAGGACTTTCTGAATCTAAGCCATGAAACTCGGGAAGTAATTGGATTACTCCTGGTTTTAAATCAAAATTTCCCATATTTGTTGGAAAAATCATACAAGATGGAGTACTTGTCCTTGTAGGCTGCAAATATTTGCGCAAAGTTCTCATTGGTGGATTATTTTGTGCCTCTTCATTTTCTTGTTCATCATGAATACTATGATTGTCAGCCATGGTATTAGAATGAGAATTTTTATAATCACCAGACAAAGTATCAACCAATTCTTTTTAAACAATTTCCTCTCTTCTTAATCTACCCGTTTGATCACGTTGCCACGAGATCATTCATCATAGAGGATCAAGCACATTCAAAAAGTAAAAGCAAAATGCAAAACAAACAAGAAAGTAAAAGAAAAAATTTTGGAACGAGATTACCAAATGGTATGAATATGGAAGCAATGTTACATGCTCTCTTTTCTGGAAAAAAAAAATCGTACCTGCAAAAAGAATATGAAAAACAATTAGCAAAAGATTTCTAAAATATATTTTTTTAAAAACATTTATCACACGTTGTAATCCCCGGCAACGGCGCCAAAAATTTGTTGTGCCTAAACTTTGACTCAAATTAATGAACCAAAAATTTAGTGCAGTTTTACCTGCATGTATACAGGTGTTGTAGTATCTTACAGGATTGACTTTTGTGATAAAGAAAATAAATTCAGATAATGAAACGAAATTACTAAAAGAAACGTGCAATCAAATGAAGATTGATAAAATAACTGAATCAAACTAAAATGATAAAATGAATTGATATGGAGAAAGACTAAGGTTTCGAGGATCCGTCTAATAATTTATGATATTGTTTCTGATCGATTTACTTCAATTAAATTAGAATAATGATTCCGTTTAATTGGAAGATTTAGCATTTAAGATCAAGAAAAATAGTCGCTTATGATTGAGCGTGAACGATTGATGATTAAAACATTTACAAATCTATTTGAATATCATAGGGATTCCTCAAGCATTCACTGTATTCAAAAATCACAATGAATCAAGATAAATATATAGATAATCAAAATATCCAATAATAAAATCCTTCAATCGATCAAACTCACAGAATAAATTTTATGTAGATCTGAAAACAATATTTAAATCATTAAACTTCACCTCTAACCTTAGTATGAAAATTTAGCCAAACATATTCATTACAAGTACTATAGAAATTACATAAATATTCTTCATTAGAAAACTAAAATAAAACATAAGAAATACTAAGCAACAATTTAGAAATAACAAAATTTGGAATCCAGTTGATGCTTACCAAAAGTAAAAACAAGAAAAAAGAAAAGAAAAGAAGTAATCCAATACGAGAGAATCCTAAGAGTTAACAACCGAAAACTTGGAAAACAGAATGAAAGAAATAGTCTTCAAACGAGAGAGAGATTTTTGTCCGTCTAAACAATGAAAATACAAAGAGAGAGATGCCACCGAAGGTCTGGATGAAAAATGCCTCTCACCAACACTCCCTTCCAGCAAAATAAAACAACTGACTCTCTCTTTTAATCAATCAAGCACAGCTCACTCCCTATGTACCTACTGCACCGACTTCCTGCTAAAGTTTACACTAATCCTAGCTGACCGACCCTCCTCTCTTCTTCTTCCCTCTACAATCAACCAAAATAAACCCCAGCCAATTAAATGACTCCAGCCAATTCCTTTCAACCCCTGCACGGACACAACCCCTCAATCTCTCTCCACTTCCCACGTTCACTCTCCCTTGGTTGAAAACTTAAGCACGGCAAATTAAAACTCTAACCGACTTCCTCAATTCTCCTACTCAACTTTAACTTCCCTACCTTCCTTTTTCCCTTCCAGCACAACACTCACACATCCCCTTTTTATAGACTTGTTTCCATAACTTCATCTAAGCACGACAACTCCACTCAATGCAATTTAAGCATGGCACGGCACTTCCTGGTTGAAAACTCAAGCACGGAACTTCTCTACTCACCCACTCTCCTTCATCGTCCAGCAATATATATATATATAGCTGCCTCAACTCGGTGCTTCAATGCCCTCCAGCATTCCGCCCACCTCTCTTGGTAATAAATAGCCGAAAGTCTCCAAGAGACGTAGACGTCTTTCATTCCACCCCAATCAGTCCACTTTAGCTGCACCAACCATCAAAACCAATTAAATAACTGCATGTATTTAATTGCCAAATCTGTTCTATTTTCTTCTATGTCCTTCACTTCTTCTTTTGCCAAATCTGTTCTTGACTTTTACATTGCATGTATTTGTCCACCGCAAATCATTTTCTTCACCGCATGCATCTATGAACAACCAAGTAAGAAATTCACCACCAAAAGTTTTCGTCTTTATTTTTAGCTGCCCAAGTACTCTTCTTCATTTCTTCTCTTCGTTCCTCTCAATTAATATGCACTTTTGGTCAAAAGTTCCAACTGAATCCATGTGAATTTTATTTGAGCTAAAAATAAGTAAATAAAAATAACACTCAAAAATAAATAAAAATAAAAAAAATAGATTATCAAAAATATATTATATTTGTGAAGAAATATTGTCCAATTAAATTATAGTTATAAAATTAAGCATAAACATGATATCAATCAATTAAAAATCACAATTCGTATTTATGCTTAGTAACCATTTTTCCATCTAAAACCAATAATAGTGTCACGAAGAATTTAAAATACATTGGTTTTAAATAGCTAAAACATGCAATATTTCAGCTCAATCACCTCCCACTATCAGCTCTTGTATCAATAAAAATGTGTGTATAAATCTTGTGCGTGTAGAAAGTGTTCTACACAGAGAATAGTTAAATCACCATGTGTAAGTTGATTGCAAGTGTAGAGAGTGTTCTACATGGATCCTTTGTAGCGGTGTTGTTCAAAGGTATAATAGGTTTCTATCTCCACTTGAAGGAGGTTGCATAGTAAATTTGGAGATTCTCAAGGGGTAGCTTGAGGCGAGAACGTAGGCAGTAAGGCCGAACCTCGTTAACATACTAAGTTTACTTCTCTCTTATCCTTATTCTTTATATTTATTGCTGATTTATATTTTATTTATATTTTATATTGTGTTAGTCATATGGGCAACAAATACCATGAGATGAAAAGTAATTCTTTAAAGTATGATTGACAAAGTCTCCACCACCATAAATTTGAACAATTTTGACAATAGTCTTCATTTAATTTTCAACCATCTTAATGAAATTTGGAAAGATGGAAATAACATTTGATTTACGTGCTAGAGGAAAGAACCAAACATATCGAGAAAATTCATCAACAATGATCAAATAATAACGATACCCATAAAATAATGTTAGAGGAGTAGGGCCCCAAACATCAATGTGAAGAGTGTGAAGAAAAATGAGAACTGTGATTTTGAAATGGAAATTTGGAAGATTTACCCATAACACAACTTTCACAAAAATCCACTTGTTTATTTGAAATAGAGATACATGGAAACAAAGTATGAAGAATTCTAATGTTGGGTGTCTAAGTCGAGTATGCCATGTACTTTCAAACACTTTATTTGTGAGAAAGGGCCATAAGAGGGGTAGTTGAGATAGGTATGGACAAGGGGCATAAGCCATCATGCACGAGCCCTTTAAACAGCACTTGTCTTGTCCGCAGGTCCTTGAATAAAAACCCCAAGGATAAAATATGAAGCAACAGTGATTGTTAGTTCTAAACTTTGATACAGAAAGGAGTTTTTTCTATAAAGATAGCAAAATTAAGGTGTTTTTCAATTGCATTGATGTATTCTGAAGAGTAAAGATGGCCGTTTAAAAAATGGATAGATTTGAGCCATTTCTAACCATTACCATATCAATCCCTGTGTATGATTTAATACCTTGAGCTTCATTCATTGTGGGGGCTATGTGATGATTAGCACCGGTGTCTGGGAACCAAGATTCATCAATCGTGTCACCGGCCTTAATAGAAAGAAAGGTGTGGTATTGATCGGCCTCTTCATCCGAGGCACAACATGCATAAGCTTTGTGGTTTGGGCCACCACAATGGAAACATGTAATGCGTGAGTTTCGACCACCACGAACTGAGTTTCTGTCATTGTGGCCATGATTTGAAGGTTGTGAAGCACAACCAACATATGTGCAATCATTAGAGCTTGGACTTCCACAATAACCTCTTCCATGAGAGTTGTAGCCTCTACCACGATTAAATTTATTTCTAGTGGACTTTGATACTGTGGCTCTATTTGTATATAAAGCAACAACAGAGGGATTGTTGTGAGTAGTGGATGAAATACGCAACTCAAAATCTCTGAGCTTACCGATGATATTTTTCAGTGAAGGAAAATTATCTCTTGCATTTATAGCTATCACAATAGGATCAAATTTTGAACCCAGATCATGAAGGAGACATTTGATGAATTCATCATCCTTCATAGGCTTTGTTGCATTGCGGAGAGAAAGGGCCAATGACTTAGCCTTGTGCAGGTACTCTTCCATAGATGAAGAGCCTTTGGTGAGAGCTTGTAGCTCTCCATGCATCTACTGAACATGTTTGTGAGTATGTCATCCATACAAAGTTTCAAGGACTTCCCATGTTGCATGCGACATCTCACAGTTAATTACTTGTGAGGAAGGAGCTTTCGACAAGGACTTGTTGATCAAACCAAGGATCAATTGATCAAGACGCAACCATTTTGTTGCTGCTGGATTTGAGATCAACTGAAGGTTATCAACAAAAATTGTGGTGGGTGGGCAGGGTAATTCATTGGTGAGATAGCCTAACAAGCCATGACCTCGAAGTACAAGAAGAACCCGAGCTTTCCATAATAAGTAATTGGTGGAGGCAAGTTTAGTAGGGCACTTAATGTCATCATGTAGGCCATTTAAGAAGCAACTTGACTTGTAAGTATGTGATAACCCTCTCAACCTATTGTGCTAAGGTTTGATGGTTGAAGCATGGAGATAGGAATTTTCAGTTTTTTCATTCTTTGCTTAAAAAAAGGAAACAATCACAGATGTTGGAGATGAGGCTACAAAATGGAGTGGTATTAAATTGTCCTCAAGAGATTCATGATGGTGCAGTTTCTAATTTTTTGGAGTTCTTGGGATAGTCTAATAGTGTGGTGCTTCTAGATTTGGGTGAGTTGATTCATTTAGTTATTTCAGTGGCCGAAAATGATCGATTGTTTGCTTTACCTCAAGTTGATGAAGTTAAAAAGGCGGTATTTAGTATTCCCATTGAAAGCAGCCCGGGATTGGATGGTTTTGGATCTAGATTTTTTACAGCTTGCTAGGATATTATTTCTCAGGATGTTGTGGAATTTGTCACAGATTTCTTTTGTGGTCTTCCTTTTCCGTGGTATTTTACGGCATCGTTTGTGGTACTTATTCCTAATATGCTTCAACTACACTAGAGTTTTAGTTAATCGGTTTGCTCATTTGCTTCCTTTGATGATTTCTATTGAACAAAGTGCTTTTATACCAGGTTGAAGCATCTTTGATTATATTAGTTTAACTCAAGAAATGATGCATCTTATTAATAAAAAGATGACGTGTGGTAATGTTATTTTTAAAATTGATATGGCCAAAGCTTAAGACATGATGGAATGGGTTTTTCTTTTGCATATTTTAAAGGCATTTGGTTTCTCAGGTTCTGTATGTGGGCTGATCAGAAATTGTATTTCCTCTCCATGGTTTTCTATTATGATGCATGGGACTTCTCGTGGGTTTTTCAAGGTGGTAGGGGGCTAAGATAGAGTGATCCTCTCTCACCTTTCCTCTTTATTATTATGGAAGAAGTTCCAACTCAAGTATTAAAGAAGCATTTTCTAGATTGAAAGATTGGCAGCTTCTCTCATCCATGAGATACACTTCTTATTTCTCATCCTATTTATGTGGATGATATTGTCATTTTCTCTAATGGGAATAAGAAGCTTGTTAAGAGTTTGATGAAAGTGCTTGAAATGTGTGAGGAATGGACTAGTCAGTGTGTTAACAAAGATAAAACTACAATGTATTTTGCAAAACAGTTTTCTCCTGGAAGGAAGAGAAGTACTTAGGTTGACTGGTTTTGTATAAGGTTTCTTTCCTTTTACATATCTTGGAGCTTCAATTGTGTTTGGTAGGCTGTTGATAAGACATTTGAATCCTCTTATTTCTCATGTAAGGGATAAGATTGGTGGATGGAAAATAAAATGCCTATCGGGGTAGGGGGGAATCGGTTCTTCTGAAACATGTTTTGGGAAGTATACCTATTCGTCTACTTTCTATTTTTCAGCTTCCTCAATCAGTTTTGAAGATTGTGAATCAATTGCTTAGCTCCTTTTTCTGGGGAGAGATAAATGGGAAAGGAAAAAAGAAATGGTTTTCTTGGAGAAAAATGTGTAGATTGATTGAAGAAAATGGTATTGGTCTTTGAAAATTTGAAAATGTTCAAGACTTGCTCCATGCAAAATTTGCTTGGAAAGTTTTGACTTGTGATGATCTATGGATTAATTTTTTTTCGTGCAAAATATATTGGGGATAAACATGTATCTCTTATTCATCTGAGAAAGGTTACAAGGTTTTGGCGCATGGTTATTAATTGTATTCCTATTGTGTCAGAAAATTCTAAGTGGAGAGTTCAAATGGGAATTTGTTTTTTTGGTTTGATAATTGGATGGATGGTGGACCTCTTATGAATGAGAATCAGGTGGTCGAGGATCTAAAATTGAAGTTGTGTGAATTAAAACTAGAAAATGAATGGGATATGGGAGTATTAGAGAGGTTGGTTGGTGTTGAGAGCTAGGCGGATGAAATTTGTAATTTTCTGGGTTCCCAAAAACCTAGACAGGATATATTAATATGGACAAAAAATAATGATGATCAATTTTCTACTAAGAGTGCATGGAATTGTATTCATGCTCATGCTCCAAAGTGGGTTGGTCTTCTTGGGTTTGGCATGCTTCTTTGCCTAAAAAGATCTCTATTTTTATGTAGAAAGTAATGAATAATTGTTTAAGTGTGGAAAAGAGGTTGAGAAGGGTGGGTATTCCTATTCCTTCTAAATGTGATTGTTGTGCTAGATGGAGTGTGGAAGATTTGAATCATGTGTTTAGTGGACGGTGATATTGCATCTATTATTTGGAAAAAAAAAATCGGTTATTTTGGGTCTTCCTTATGATCCTAATCAAAATTGGAGGGACACAATTTTATTGTGGTTTAGGAGAGCTTCCAGATTGACTCAAATGGGTAGCAGTTTGGGAATACTTTCGTGTATAATTTCTTGGAAATTGTGGTATTGTAGATGTAAAGCAAGGATGGAAGGTAAAATGGTTTTAGCAGATGAAATTTGCTGGTTGATTCGACTGTACTTGCGGACACTGCAAACTATGACAGCAACTTATCAGAGATTTTCTTTTGCTGATGAAACTCGGTTGAAAGAGTTATATGTGCCTATTATTCCAATTAAAACACAGAATGTGAAGATAGTTAGATGGAAGAAACCTTTGGCTGGCAGGTTCAACTTAAATATTGATGGTAGTGTTGGGAATCCTGAAAATTTGGGCACAAGTGGAGTGATTCGGGATTCTAATGATGATATGTGTCTAGCTTTTCAAGTCATCTAGGTACTGGTTCAAATAATAAAGCAAAATTGCAAGCCATGCTAATCAGTTTGAGATGTTGTTGGGGACTATGGTGCGGATAAAGTTTGGCATTCCATCTTACAGGTTCCCACTTATTTTAGAAGATTGGATTGTATAGATAATTTGGATTTTTCTTATTTACGTATTTCTTAATGTATGTAGTTTTTGGAGGTTTTTAGTCTTTCAGTTAATTGGTTTGTAATTGATTGATAATAAGGTTTTAATAAGTTTTCTTTGAAAAGTCATGTAACTATGGTATTCCTTCGCCAAAAGTGAGTGTTTATCAATAAAGCCCAGAGATATCATCCTCCTTCTATAAAATAATAATAATAATAATAATAAAGAAACCTCTCATCCTATTGGATAAAGTCTCAAACCTCACCTTGTAATTTTCTACAGACCCATCTGCCTTAGTCTAGTGATTGCCTCTATAAGATCGTCATAGGTGGCCCAAATATGACCAGTAAGAATTTAATAACGCCTCACAATCTGTAAGCTGCCCTAACTCCTCAAAGTCTTGAAACCATATTAGGGAATTGCCCTCCAAGTGAAATGTTGCTAACCTTATTCTATGTCATGGCAAGGCATTATAGAATGCAAAAGATTGGTATACCTTGTAGATCCAACCAGCTAGGTCCTCACCATGGAAGAGTACTGGAAACTCCAAGCGAATGGTTTGGGTCCCCACTTCATCTCCAAGCCTTTGGTTGACTTCATCCTCCCTTGGATGGACGTTAGAAGAAGTTCCTTCAGGTCACTGGAATTGTGGTTCTGTCTTTACAGCTACAATACCAAAGCCGAAAGTTGATTGACAATAGAATCTGTCTATCTTTTTAGGGCTAGCATTTCAATTTTTGTATTCTGTATTGTGAATCTGTCTGTCTTTTTAAGGTTAGCACTCCAATCTCTTGATTCTAGTATTGAGAATGTGTAGCCTTCATAAGGGCATTGAGCTCATCTTGTAACCAAGTTAATTTGGGTTCCTTCTGCCATGAAATGTATGCAACTAAATCAATGAGACCAGTGTCTCTCTTGAAGAAGGGCTGACGTGGCATGGGTAAATATTTTCTCTCAACTTTGGAGGGGCAATTAGGGTTCTGAATGGCGCTAGCCTCTGACCCCTTGCCTCTAAATGTTAGGGTAGGGTGCTGGAGAGTTGTTGTTGATTCAAGCAAATAGGGGAGGATGACGGCGCTACCTTTGCACACGGCTGCACTATAGGAACATCTTCTACAATTGATTTTGCATATGTGACGCCCCCAAATCCCACGTACGGACACGTGGAAATCGAGATGTCAAGATGATGACAACACGGGTCACCACCCTATTGCCAAGTGCCAAGTGTGTGTGTACATGCAACAAGTGTGCAATAAAAACACGCATCGGATAATAAAAGTCTTATAACTAAGTACCAAAATTTTTGTTTAATACAAACCCGATTAAAACATACATAATAAAATATTACAAGCCTCAAATATAGTTTCAAAATCAAACTACAAGGCATAAAACTCCAATTCAATACTCTGGTGGAGCCGCCTCCTCGGGCTCAACATCCTTCTCCTCCTTGACATCTACATCAAAGTCTATGGTACCAAAATGGTGCCGCAGGTAAGTAACATTCCAAACGCCACAAGATAAAAACATATTAAAGTCAAACAATATACATGAAAGAACGCCAAATGCACATATTCTATAAATCCACATTTTTTCCACGCACACCAAAAAATCTCATTTTGGCCCAAAACATATCATTTAAACAAAACCTTTCCATTATCCCAGATAATGGTCCAAAAACCAAACCATCAGAGCATTGTAGGCGGGAATCACAGGCGGGACTCTACCACCATCCCTGCTCACCATCGTCCCTACACGTGCACTGTAGGCAGGAATCACAGGCGGGATTCTACCACCGTCCCTGCTTACCACCATACCTACACTGCGTGCACCGTAGGCGGGAACCATAGGCGGGATTCTACCACCGTCCCTGCTTACCACCATCCCTACACGTGCCTCTGACTCAAACCAGTCAATCCAATCGTTCACATATACCAAAAATATTTCTCGCTTGAAAGCCCAGTTTTCAAGTTCCTACACATGTACATACATACAATGCACATCTCAAGACACAATTCATCCAACAAATAACAATATCAACAATAACCAAATACTCCGTCGTCAAATCCATCCGACCCCCGACTCCTCGGACTCAGTCCAGAATTAACCAACCAGTCAATAAATTTATTGAAAAAGTAAAAATATATTTAAATCTAAAATAGAGTTTGGAAAATATTTACAATGCTATATGATAATTTTTGAAGGATCAAGGAGCTGCAAACGGCAGAGAAAAAGCAACATAACAGTGTAAAATACACTATGGCCGTGGCTTGTAAAATACCCACTTTTGAACGGGGACAAACCAAGACTTTAAATTGATAGGGAATGGCCTACAGATGTTTATGAAGCTAATGGAAGTGAGTTTTGGCCATGGGTGGCGATGGAAGCAAAAAAATGGCAAAACAGAGTTGAGCTCATGGGAGTTGCTCCGGCAATGGATCGAGGCTGGAAATGGGTAGTTTAGACGGTGAGAGATAGGTGATGAAGTGGTGAAGAGATGGTGGCTGGAGGTGGAACGACAGCGGCAAAAATGCACAAAAACGGTGCAGCTTGGAGGGGCTCTCGGTGGCAAACGGTGGTTCAGATGGAGGTGAAATTTGGTGGGGAGGTGCACCAGCCGGAGGGGAAGGTTTTTGGGTGGATGGTGTCGGCCTCGTCGCCGGCGAGCGGCAGTGCTGGGCAAAGAAGCTGGACGGCAACAGTGATGAGAGAGAGAGAGCACGTCGCGCACGGGAGAGAAGAACGGAAGAAGAAGGAAAAAAGAAGAAAAAGGAAAAGAAGGAAAAGAAAAAGAAAAGGAAAAGAGGAAAAGAAAAAGAGAAAAGAAAAAGAAAAGATGGGGAAAAGAAATAAGGTCCAAAAACTGATCCGACAAAAACAATTTTAAAAATTATAAAACGACTAAATTAACTTATACACCACATCAAGTTAAAATATAATAAATAACTAATAAAAACTAAGAACTAAATTTTAAATCCAAAAACAAACTAAATTAAATTACACAACAATTTAAATTCAAAACGATAATTAATATAAAGAAAGCTTTGCGGATATGTGTTGAATTGGATGTATCTTTGCCCTTGCGTAAATCCTTTTGGTTAGGTTCTCCAGATCTTGCATTGAGCCACTCTCAGGTGGTGTTTTTTTTATTCCACCCCATCTTTTTGTGTTTTTTGCTAGAAACAGGGTCATCTTGAGGCCAATTGTTTAAGGCGGAATGCAATAGGAAAAAAAGATAAGAAGGTTGTTGGGTAGGTGGAAGGAAAAAAGAATGCCCTAAAAAACATTTAGAAGGTGGTGGGTAGTCGTGAGAGTGAGAATGTCATTCCAGTTGCTAAAAAAGGTTGTGGGGGAATCTTCGAAGTTTAGATGAGATATCATTATGGAGTCCATCCGGGAATGCAGAGCAGGGACCAAAGGGGATTCAAACCGTGTGCGGTTCGTTTCACTAGAAAGGGAGTTATTTGATTTGTGTTTGGCCGAGTCTAGTGAGGGTCCCTTTAAGGTGGTGGCTTTTGAGGCTGTTGAGGATCGACCTATTGCTGGTTCTTCACCTTATTTTTCAAGTGGTGTGGAGGATCATGTTCACTCGAAGGGGCGACCTTCTAAGCAACAAGAGAGCTTGTTTGAAATCACAGAGGAAGAATTTGATGGTGATGTCCAGGAGCTTCTTGAACAATCTGTACTGCAAAGTTCTTTGAGACTGGTGGATGAAGCTTTGGAATTTGAGTTAGGTGATTTGGGTGATAGGGAATTTTTGCTGTGGAAGACTTGAAGAATGTGGACGTTTTGTGTAGGACTGGGTTGGATGGTGAGTCTGAGGAGGATTTGAATGAGTTAGCGGCTAAGTCTTTCGATTCAAATTTTGACATGCATGTTCCACTGAAAAAGGTTTAGAGGGTAAGAAAAGCAAAATCTATTATTGTGTTGGAGGGTTGTACTTGTTCCAAAAAATTTCTTTAATTTTTGATGAAGATACTTACTTGGAATATTAGGGTCATTCTTTTGTAGAAGAGTAGACTTCGGCACATCTTGAATAAAAGTCTTCCTTTAGTGGTGGCTATTTTAGAATTGTTTTTAAATTCTAATAAATGTAGCAGATGGGCAAGATGGATGAAGTTGCCGTCTGATTTCAATAATCCTGAGGCGGGTGGTAAAATTTCGATTTGTTTGGACATTGATTTTGTGTTTGAGTTGGTTTCCATGTCAGATCAAGCTATTAGTGGTTGATTTGTCCATGGTAATTGCCAGGTGCTTACAACCATTATTTATGTTAGCTATTTTCGGGCTAAAAGAATATAACTTTCGGATTTCCTAAAAGCGCAAAGTTCTTGTGGTCTTCCATGGTTCATTGGGGAAGATTTTAATATTCAAGATGATAGTGAAAAGTTGGTGGTCTCTTGCAGGCTTCTCATGCAAAAAGGGAATTTAATGAGTGTATCCATGATTGTGCTTTGATGGATCTCCCTTATGGAGGAAATATTTGTCATGGTGTAATGGGAGGTTAGAGGGTTGGAGAATTTGGGCTCGTCTGGATTGTATACTCATGCTTGTGCAGCTAATCAGAGCAGGGGAGTCAACTGTTTGGCCTTTCAGATTTCTTCATTTGTAGGGTTCTCATAAGGGATTTCTTCCTTTAGTGCATGCAGTCTAGAATAACAAAGTGGAAAGGTGTGCTATGGTGCAAATCAGTCAGAAGTTAAAATTGATCAAAAGTGCTTTGCGAACATGGAACAAGGAGGTATTTGTGACGCCCCCAACTCCCACGTACGGACAAGTGGAAATCGAGGCATCAAGATGATGACAACATGGGTCACATGTCCCATCGCCAAGTGTCAAGTGTGTGTATAAACATCACGTGTATAATAAAATTAACGCAGCGGATAATAAAGTCTTTTAACTAAGTACCATAATTTTGTTTAAATACAAATTCGCTTAAAACACAAGTGTACCAAAACATTACAAGTTTAACATCGTTTCAAATCCAAATTTATATAACATAAAAGCAAGTAGAATAATTTTCCAAATGTAAAAAAACTTCAAGTCAATACTCTGGCGAAATCGCCTCCTCGGGCTCAGCCTCCTCTTCCTCAAACTCTGCATCAAAATCTACAGTTTCAAAATGGTACCGCAGGTAAGTAATAAACCAAACAAACCTCAAGATAAAAAATATATTCATGCCACAACAATATGCATGAAAATGATGCCATATGCATATATCCCAAAAGTCCACATTTTCCACGCACGCCAAAAATCTCATTTTGGCCCAAAACATTTTCTTTAAACATAATCTCGCCATTATCCCAAATAATGGCCCAAAAACCAAACCATCAGAGCACTGTAGGTAGGAATCACAGGCGGGACTCTACCACCATCCCTACGCATGCACTGTAGGTGAGAATCACAGGTGAGATTCTACCACCGTCCTTGCTTACCACCATCCTTACGCCACGTGCACCGTAGGCGGGAATCGCAGGCAGGACTCTACCACCATCCCTGCTCACCATCATCCCTACATGTGCCTCTGACTGAAACCAGTCAATCCAATCTTTCACAAATACCAAAAATCATTTCTCGCTTAAAAGCCTAATTTTCATTTTACAAACACATGTACATGCATGCAATTACACGAAAACCTAGTTTTCCCTTTTTAAACATGAACATGCATGCACTATGCAATGCAAACATCAAGGCACAAAATCTCCAACAAATATCAACATCACCAAACATAATTAACTCCATCCTCAAATCCATCCGACCCCCGACTCCTCAGACTCAGTCCGAAATAACCAACCAGTCACAATTTATCGTTAAAGCAGAGATATATTTTAATCTAAAAGAAATTTTGGAAAATACTTATAGCGCTATATAATAATTTTTGGAGGATCAACAAGCTGCAAAAGGCTGAAGAAAAGCAACGTAACAGTGCAAAAGCACTGTGGCCGTGGGTTTTAAAATACCCACTTTTGAATGGTGACGATCCAAGGTTTGGGATTGATAAGGAATAGTTTAGAGGTGTTTATGAAGCTAGTGGAAGTGAGGGTTGGCCGTGGGGGGTGGTGAAAACGGCGGTGGAAGGCCAAAAAGCCCAAAACAAAAAATGGGTTAGTTGAGCTTTACCGATGACGAATCAGAGCTGGGGTTGGGTGGGTTAGGTAGCTGGGATGCCGGTGATGATATGGTAAAGAAGTGGTGGCCAACGGCAGAGGCACGATGGCGCAGGGCACACGAAACCGTGCGACTTGGGTGGGGTTTGTGGTAGTTAGTGACGGCGTTTGGGGGGCTGAAAATGGAGGGGTGAGGTCACCGGTGGGTGGGGAAGAAAATGTAAGCAATGGCGACGGCAAAGGGTGGTGCACGGCGAAGCTAGAAGGAAAGGGTGCCTCAGCTAACGGCTGCATGGGTTGGCCTGAAAATTGAGGGAGGTGATCATCGGCTGGAGGGGAGTCAACCAGTGGGGGCGGTGCACTACACGGATGGTTGACGGTGGCGATCTGGGGGGGACAAAAAATGAACGGAGAGGGAGGGGGAGGGGGCAGGGTCGTGCGGGAGAGAAGCAGGGAGCAAGAAAGGAAAAAGAAAGAAAAGGAAGAAAAAGGAAAGAAGAAAAAGAAGAGAAAAAGAAAAAGGAAAGGAAACAAGTGAGATCCAAAAATTGATCCAACGAAAACAATCTTAAAAGCTATAAATTGAATAAAATAATTTAAACACAACATCTAGTTAAAATATAATAAATAACTAGTAAAAACTAACAACTAAATTGTAAATCCAAAAACAAATTAAAATAAATTAAATAACAATTTAAACTCAAAACAATAATTAATACTAAGAAAGCTCTACAAAATAAATTTTCACATCTAAATAAGTTCAATTAAAATACAATAATTTAAAATAAAAGAACCAATATTTTAATTAAATTAAAATACTCCTTCAGTGAAAATACACGTAAAAACGGGATATCACATTATTTGGTCGAGTTGATGTAGAGTTAAAAAAACTTGGATGACCGTATTATTGGGCTAGAATTAGATTTGTCTAGAAACTACTCAGTTCAAGTTGAAAATGAATTGTTGAAATGTTAGCCAGACCATCTGCAGTGGGTTCATCGCAAGGAAGTCATGGCATGTCAAAAATCACAGATTAAGTGGCTCGTCGAAGAGGATTCTAACATGAGTTTTTTTCATGCTTCCATGAGACTTAAGAGAAAAAAAACAAAGAATAGAGAAGATGTGGCTTGATGATGGGAGATCTCTTGATTCGGCAGATGAGGTACATGAGGGTGCGGTATTATTTTTGTAGCAGCTCCTTTCGGTGTTGCCTTGAAAGGGACTCGACAAATCTAGATTCGCTAACACCGATAGTTTCTAATGTTGAGAATGAGGCTTTGTGTGCTGTCCCATCTATGGATGAGGTCAAGAGTTCTTTATGGTCTATTCCTGCAAATTGTAGCCCGAGCCCGGATGGCTTTTCTGCTAGTTTTTTCATGAAGGCTTGAGATATTATGAAAGATGACCTTTTGGAGATGGCTAAAGATTTGTCTGTAGGGCAACAGTTTTCTACTTTCTTTGGGGATACAAATTTGGTTTTGATTCTAAAGGTGAATGAGCCCAGGAATTGGTAAAAGGCATTAATAGGAAACTGAGATGTGGAAATGTAATGCTAAAAATTGATATGGCTAAAGCTTATGATCGAGTTAACTGGAGCTTTCTACTAGAGATTCTACGTCGATTAGGATTTTCTAATAATTGGCAAAATATGGTCTTTAATGGTGTTTTGTCCCATTTTTACTTGGTGATGCTCAATGGGTCCACTAAAAGCTTTTTCAAGGCTGTGCGTGGGTTATGGCAAGGTGGCCCTCTTTCCCCTTAGTTATTTACTTTTTTTGAAGAGGTTCTTTCTCTGATGCTTAGTAAAGTGTTCAATTTGGGTCTTATTAAGCCTTTCCATCCTTGTGGAGGAGCTCTGATTTCTCATTTGCTTTATGCAGATGATATTCTAATTTTTGCTAATGGTAAGAAGTCTTCCATTGGAATCTTATGGTTGTATTGCATCGGTATGAATTGATATCTGGTCAATTGATGAATCCGAGGAAGTCCTCAATATATTTTTCCTCCTCTATTTCAGCTGACTGTAATAATGGTTCGAAGATGATTTCGAGTTTTGAGGAAGGTAGATGGCCTTGCACGTATTTGGGTGTTCCTTTATTTGTGGGTCGCATGATAATCTGAATGTTTGATTCATTCTTGGCCAAATTTCAAAAGAAGTTGGTTGGGTGGAAAAGTAAGATTCTATCCTTTGGAGGTAAAATCATGCTAATAAGACATGTTTTGAATAGTATGCCTATTCACATAATCTCTATCTTGAATTTACCTAAAGGAGTGTTGTCGGAGCTTAAGAAACTTTTTTTAGATTTTCTCTGGAGATCTTCAATAGAGAATAGAAAAAGAAAGTGGATTTCACGGAGGAAAATTTGTTTGCTAGTGGAAGAGGGTGGACTCGGTATTCGGGATCTTCATGAGGTCCAATAATCCTTGCTTATGAAATTTGCTTGGAAGTTAATTAAAGGTATTTTGATGTGGTCGAATTTGTTACTACCAAATATATTGGAACCTATCATATCTATTTTGTGATGCAGCTAAGGAAAGGGTCTTGTTTTTGGAAGGGTATCATGGATCTAATGCCAAAGGTTCTAGATAATTTGAAGTGGATTATTCGGGGAGGCCATTCTAAGTTTTGGTTGGACAACTGGTTCAGAGATGGGCCGTTGATTGCTTCTATACCTATAATAGGAAATGTTAATTTGAAGATCGCGAAAATCTTTACTACCACTGGGCTGAATTTACAAATGTTGCCGAAACTGGTTTTGAATGATCTGTCTAGGAAGATCTATGAATCTCGTATCAAGTTACGGTAAGACTGGGATATATGTGTGTGGAAGCCATCCATTGATGGAGATTTTACCACCAACTATGCTTGGCAAGTATTTTGTCAATGTCATGATCTATGTTTATGGAAGACACGGCTTTGAAAGAATTGGCAACCAAAGAAGATGTCATTTTTTTTTTTTTTTGGTGAGCTAAGAGGAGAGCAATTCCATTGGATGATGGATTCTTTCCATCATATTTTATGTGAGGGCAGAGGAGCTTAAAAAGTTTGAAAGTTTTTTGTGGATGCCGTGGCATAAGAGTTTCACATCTTCGGAATTGGGAGGGGATGATGAGTTTTTGGTAGCAACGAGCATCAATGTCTTCGCAGGTTGGGTGGCTTTGGGGGTTCTTCCTATTGTCATCTCATAGTAGTTATGGACAGCAAGGTTTGCAACCAGAATGTAAGGTATAAAATTCACTCCTGATGTTGTTATTCGTTGTGTTAAAATTTTAGTCAGACATATCTCGAGCACAATAAAAAAATTTCGATGTTTGGGTGAACATGATTGGACAGTAATGGAGATGTTAGCTTGCCTGATTATTCCTATTGTTATAAGGAGAATAAAATTAATTGCATGGAAACTGCCAGAGAGAGGGAGGATAAAGTTGAATGTGGATGGACAGCGGTAACCCAGGTGAGTCAAGAGGGGGTGGTATTATTCAGGATTCTAAAGATGATGTAATGGTGGGATTTGCTCATTCTTATGGTCATGTTATTGACACCATCGCCGAATGTAGAGCTCTTCTTGATGAGCTTTGGTTGTGTAGGCAATTGGGTTTGAGGGATTTATTGGTAGAGTCAAATTCAGCCGTTATAGTTGGTTGGCTGGCATCGGGAGTGTGCAGATATTGGTTTCTTTATGATTTTTGGGAGGAAGTTAAAGATATTGTTAGTGAGTTAAATGTTCATTTTCGCCATATTTTTAGAGAATGTCATATGGTGGCAGATTTTTTGGCAAAGCAGGGGACCCAAGGTTTTAATTTAGATTTTTGTGACCTTACCTCCTTACAATGCCCTATTCAAGGAATCATTTGCATGGACAAGCTTGGCATTCCTTATCTTAGACGCTGATGGTTTTTTTTTTTTTTTTTTTTTTGATTTGGTGGTTTCTTTTTCCTTAGGATTTTTTTGGCACCTGAGATTTTTTTTTTTTATATATATTAAGTATATATGAATTAAGTATATATAAATACTTCCCTATAATAATGCAAGATTGCAAAATCTGTGCATTTTGATTTCTACGTGAGCAGTGAATACTCCACAACTGGGATGATGACCATTGCAAGAAGTTGTTGACAAATTGCTGGGAAGCATTACCAAGAGATGGAAAGGTGATAATTGTGGAAATTGCAATCTCTGAAGCATTGGGAAACAATCTCGAGGCAACGGACGTTCTTATGCAAGACTACTTTATGATGCTCCTAATGAATGGAGGTAAAGAGCGAACACTGGCAGAATTTGAGGATATGGGAAAAGCTGTAGGGTTTACTAAAATTAAGATCTTCCAAATGCCTCATTGGTCTGTTCATGTTATAGAGTTTCATAAGTAATTAAGAGTACTCGTGTGTGAGTTCCAATCTACCAGAATAAAACGAAATGGTTGAGAATAAAATTTAAAGCAATTGGAGAGCAAACAAAAACAAAAGGAAGACCTATTGTACCTTAATTTCGTGCTTTAATTTCTATATAATAACAATATAACTTTCCATTGCTTTGCATGTTTCTCCTTAGTTTAATTTATAACATATTTCTCTTTTGTTTTATATTAAATTTCTGTATCAGATGTCGATCGATCCATCTAGAATAATGAGACATCACTCAAGATATGTTTACGATAGTATAGGTAGGCTTAATGTTGCCAACAACATATTTAAAAAAGAAAAATGATTTAGTCATAAAGAGATTTTATAAAAATAAACTCATAAACTGAGATACCTTGATATGATAAGATTGTAAAGCTACTTATATTACAAAGTATATCTAAAGTATTATATGAAGCCATGTTAGTTTGTAAGTATACTTTTTTGAGATCTCTTTATGGCTGGAACACTTTTCTTTTACAAATTTATTGTCAATCATCTCCTTTTATTGCCAGCGAGATCATGTAGATTGCAACATAAACATGAGATACCTGACACTCTCTTTTCTTTTTTCCTTTCTTTTTTTTGGGCTTCAACAGTAAGGAAACTGTACAAATTAGTTATATGTATTGTAACACCCTACTCCCCACAGTTATATGCTACAATACATATAAATTACTACTAATCTTGATTAAAAAATCTTTTTCTTTATTATGAAAGAAGCGCCATGTACAAAGATTTTATAAATAAAATTATTCTTTATAAAATATTGAGACCATAAGAGAGAGAGAGAGAGAGAGAGAGAGAGAGAGAGAGAGAGAGAGAGAGAGAGAGAGAGAGAGAGGCCTTTGGTGAAAAGCCTTGTGGAGGTACTCTTCCATAGATGAAAAGCCTTTGGTGAGATCTTGTAGCTTTCCACGCAACTACTGGACATGATCGCGAGTCTGTCATCCATATGAAGTTTCAAGGACTTCCATGCTAATTGCGACATCTCACAGTTAATTACTTGTGAGGGAGGAGCTTCCAAAAGGGAGCTGTTGATCCAAGGATCAAGTGATCAAGACGCAACCATTTTGTTGCTGCTTGATTTTAGATCAATTGATGGTTATCAGCAAAAATTGTGGTGGGTGGGTAAGGCAATTCATTGGTGAGATAGCCTAACAAGCCATGACCTCGAAGTATAAGAAGCACCTGAGCTTTCCATAATAAGTAATTGGCAGAAGCAAGTTTAGTAGGGCACTTTTAAGAAGCAGCTTGACTTGTAAGTATATGATAACCCTCTCAACCCATTGTGCTAAGGTTTGATGTTTGTTCGATGGTTGAAGCACGGAGACAGGAATTTTTGGTTTTTTCATTCTTTGCTTGAAAAAGGAAACAATCACAGATGTTAGAGACGAAGCTACAAAATTGAGTGGTATTAAATTCTTCTTAAGAGATTCATGATGGTGCGGTTTCTTATTTTTTGGAGTTCTTGGGACAGTCTAATAGTGTGGTGCTTCTAGAATTGGGTGAGTTGATTCATTTAGTTATTTCAGTGGCCGAAAACGATTGATTGTGTGCTTTACCTTAAGTTGATGAAGTTAAAAGGCAGTGTTTAGTATTCCTATTAAAAGCAGCCCAAGACCAGATGGTTTTGGATTTGGATTTTTTAGAGCATGCTAGGATATTATTTCTTAGGATGTTGTGGAAGCTATCACAGATTTCTTTCGTGGTGTTCCTTTTCCATGGTATTTTATGGCATTGTTTGTGGTACTTATTCCTAAGATGCTTCAACTAATAGGTTTTGATAAATTTCAACCAATTAGTTTGTGTTCTATGTTCTACAAGATCTGCACCAAAGTTTTAGTTAATCAGTTTGTTTATTTGCTTCCTTTGGTGATTTCTACTTAACAAAGTGCTTTTATGCCGGGTCAAAGCATCTTTGATCATATTAGTTTAACTCAAGAAATTATGCATCTTATTAATAAAATGGTGACGTGTGGTAATGTTATTTTTAAAATTGATATGGCCAAAGCTTACGACAAGGTGGAATGGGTTTTTCTTTTGCATATTTTGAAGGCATTTGGTTTCTCAGATTTTGTATATGTGTTGAGCAGAAATTGTATTTCCTCTCTGTGTTTTTCTATTATGATGCATGGGACTTTCTCGTGGATTTCTCATGGTGATAGGGGGCTGAGACAGAGTGATCATCTCTCACCTTACCTCTTTATTATTATGGAAGAAGTTTTAACTCGAGTATTAAAGAAGCATTTTTTAGATTGAAAGATTTTGTAGCTTCTCTCATCCATGAGGTACACCTCTTATTTCTTATCTTATTTATGTGGATGATATTATCATTTTTTCTAATGGGAATAATGTGACGCCCCCAAATCCCCACGCCCGAACACGGGGAAATCGAGACGTCCGGATGGTGACAACCCGGGTCACCATCCCATCGACGGGTGCCAAGTGTGTGCAAAGGCAACAAATGTGCACGAAAGAACACGCAGCGGATAACGAAAGTCATAACTAAGTACCAGAATTTTTCTTAACGTAATGCAAACTGTTTAAAACATACATAGATAAAATATTACAAAAACACAAATACAGTTTTAAACCAAATATAAATCATAGCATCAGCAACCCGGCGGAGCCGCATCCTCGGGCTCAGCCTCCTCCTCCTCATCCTCAAAACTTGCACCAAAAGCTACGGAACCAAAAATGGTACCGCAGGTAAGTAAAACCCAAAACACTACCAGATAAAAACACATAGAACTCAAACAATATGCATGAAACATGCCCAATGCACAAAACCCAAAAACATAATTTTCCACACACGCCAAAAACCCATTTGGCCCCAAAACACATCCTTTCTGAAAAAACACGCCAAAAGTCACATTTTGCCTTTATCCGACTCAAACCATTATCCATATTAACCGTATGCACCATGACCTCCCCTAGGGGTCATCCGCACACCCTGGCTCCAGTGCCACACCGCAGAGTAGCACCACGCATGTGACACCTAACGAGCGATGCCCAGTTCCGTGCCCCACACGTTCGTAGCCAAGCATCCTCTAGCCCTCACTAGCGAAGGGCCACGGAGTCGGTGCGTAGAGCGATGCCCGGTTCCGCGCCCGGCGCGTTCGTAGCCAAGCAACCCCTAGCCCCCGCTCCCGTCGTCTAGCGACAACTCAGCGGACATCACTCAGTTTATTCCTCTCCCGAGTGACCAGAGGAGCTCCACCGGGATAATACCCCATCCCGGCTTGGGGTCGTGATACACACGCACCCGTAAGACTACTTACGCCAATACACAGGCTTTTCACACATAAACAAAATCACACGTGCATGCACCATGTAATGCCATATCAATGCATAATAAAATAATCCAACACCATAAAACAATAAAACAAGCAACTCCGTCCTCCATCCATCCGACCCCCAAACTCCTCGGACTCAGTCTGGAATCAACCAACCAGCAGATTTAATTAATTGAAAGAGCAATATATATTTAAATCTAAAAATAGGGTTTGGAAAACACTTACAGCGCTATATGGCAATTTTAGAAAACATGAGGCGTTGCAAACGGCGGCGAAAAAGCAACGTCACAGTGAAAATTCACTGTGGCCGTGGGTTGTGAAAAACTCACTTTTGAACGGGGACAAACTAGGGCTTGGGATTGATAGGGAATGATTTAGGGATGGTTGTGAAGCTATTGGAAGTGGTGGTTGGCCGTGGGTGGCGGCGGAATCGCCGGAAAGAGGCCAGATTTCCCAAAAAGGAAAGCTAGCTCGTAGGAGCTGTTCCGGTGGTCGTTGGAGGCCGGAAATAGGTGGGTTAGGACGGCAAGGGACCGGTGATGAAGTGGTGAAGAAATGGTGGCCGGAGGTGGAGCGACGGCGGCGGATCGGAGCAAAATCCGTGCATCCTTTGGAGAGCTTTTCCGGCCAAACGGCCGACTGGATGGGGGTGGAAATCGGTGGGGTGGTGCGCCGGAGGGAGACGAAGAGGATGGTGCCCGCGGTGAGCCACACGATGGCCGGACGGCGGTTGATCGGGGGTGAGAGGTGTTCCGGCGTGAGGGAGAGAGAAGAGAGAGAGAGAGAAACCGAGGGGGGCTCAATCGGGAAGAAAGAAAAAAGAAAAGAAAGAAAAAAAGAAAAAGAAAGGAGAAAGAAAGAAGGAAAGAGATGTAGGGAAAACATGAGGTCTAATCCTCATTCCGAGAAACAAAACTAAACCGCCAAAAAGAGATTAAAACCCACAAAACAACTAAAAGAAATAAAACACAACATCAATTAAATTAAAAACAATTTTAAAATGCAAATAAATTAAAATAAATAACTAATATATTAATTAAAATAAAAACAATTATTTCAGCGAAAATACACTCAAAAGCGGGACATCACATCCTCCCCTCCTTAAAAACAAATTTCGTCCTCGAAATTTGTAGATCAACCACCAACTTAAAACAAGCCACAAGAAAGCACATAAACCAACTGTGATCAAGATTAAAACACATACCTTCTCTATTCGAACAAATACGGGTACTGCTCCCTCATGTCCGCTGCTCGCTCCCAAGAGAAGTCTTGAGCTAACAGATCTTCCCAAGCCACTTTAACCAAAGGTATCGTCTTGGACCTCAACTGTTGCTCCTTCCAATCCAAAATCTGCGACGGAACAACTTCATAAGTGAGATCCGGTTGCAACTGAATACCTGTAATACCCTAGTCTTATTACGTGAGTCTTTACGTCATTTTATTTTATTTCTTAAGTTAAATATGTTCATGTAAAGATTTTTATTATTTCATTTTAGATGGGTGTGTTTTTGTTTTTATTTTTTTTATGTGGGTTGTTAAAATAAATTAAGTACATGATTTTTAAGGCCTAATAGATGAAGAAATTCATTTTCAAACCCATCGGTCTACACCTAATAGATGAAGAAATTCATTTTCAAACCCATCGGTCTACACCTAATAGATGAAGAAATTCATCTTCAAACCCATCGGTCTACACCTAATAGATGAAGAAATTCATCTTCAAACCCATCGGTCTACACCTAATAGATGAAGAAATTCATCTTCAAATCCATTGGTCTACACCTAATAGATGAAGAAATTCATCTTCAAACCCATCGGTCTACACCTAATAGATGAAGAAATTCATTTTCAAACCCATCGGTCTACACCTAACAAATGAAGAACAAGTCTTCTTCATCTCTCTTCCATACTAGCCAACTCCACTTCTCTCTTTTCTTCTCCTCTTCAAGAAATCAATCCTCTCACTTTCTTCAAGCTTTGGACCTTCACTTGACCTCTTGAAAGAATCTAAGAGCTTAAGGTAAATTGTTTAAGATGATTTTATGTGATTTTCGAAGCTAACTAAATTGTTTAGTTTATGTTTTGATGTTATGTTTTGTATATCTACATATATGTTCTGTTTTAAGGGATTAATTATATATATAGGGCTGTTTTGATGTTGTGTTTTGTATATATATAATTATGCTCTGTTTTAAGTGATTAAATGCATATATGAAGCTATTTTGATGTTATGTTAACTAAATTAATTATCTTCTTATGTTACTCTAGTAAGGATTTGTCGAGATGGTAGTTATTTGAAGTAACATTAAGGGTAGAAAACGACGTTAGATTTATAATATTTTAGCCATCGTTGAAAAGGGGATCTAAAGGATGTTGGATGAGTTTTAACACACTTGTTATTTATTGGATTATGATTTTCTGAAGTTAAAGGAATTTCAGCGGATCGAGGTCAGTAGCTATGACCATGCGCCCACGCCAAGTTCTCTTGTGGAAGAATATATCTCTATCTCTTTCCAAATGTTCTTCTAATTAAAGAATAAATGAGTTTATATTATGTACAAGCCTTTCTTGGTAGCCCCTGTTAAGTATCCTATCGATTATAATTGATTGTATGTGTATATGGTAATGCATGCATGTAGATCCTAAGTCATGAAATTTTTTTATACATGCTTCTTGAAATAACTAAGATTTTATTTATATGTAAGCATGACATAAAATGTTTTTTTTCCAAAATAAAAGCATATTCATCGGACTAAGGAAGATATGGAAAATGTTGATTTCAAAGAAAGAAAATGAATGAATTAATGTATGAAAGTATGTAATGGCCACATGAAAGGAAATGATATCAAAGAAATGGGCAGATTGCAATGCCGGGTAAGTAGTACTGGTAGTGCACCCAGTGCTGCTCCCTGACAGAAAGGGGTTCCTAACCTGTGGCCACGGGTGGAATCCAGGTCCAACAGGACCGCTAACCCCAACACACGGGGCGTAATAGTGTGTTGGCCACAAGAAAGTGAAAGATTAAATGAAGTGTATGCATGAAGATATGAAATATAAGTATATATGAAAATAAGAAATAAAGCTTTTTTGCATGAAAGTATGAAGTAAGTATATGCATGATGGTAAGAAGTAAGTGTATGTATGATGTTATAAAGAAAGTATATGCATGGAAGTATTGTCAGAATTAGTATTGGTTTATGGATGCATGTTTTCAAAAGAAAGTACTATATGCTTTTTAAGTTAACAGCATGGTGTACTACTTACTGAGTATTAGACTCACTTTGTGTTTATGTTTTAAACGTCCAGGTACAGACAAATCTACTGAGGAGCTGAGTATTACTGAGGAGGGAGAGGCCGATGTTTAGTAGTCCTTGGGTAGTTTGGTTTCTTCTATGATGATATATGTTTCTTATGTTTCAATAATGGAAACCCACCTGCTTTAAGTTAGTTTTCTTTTGTAATGACTAAAGGGACTGAGTCCCTTTTTGTTTAAAGTAGTTATCTTAAATAAATGGATGACGGACTCTAAGAGTCCTTTGTAAAGGAATGTAAAGGTATGTCTATTAGATGTTTATTTCAGTTAGAAATTAGAATTTATGCGTGATGCGTTCGAATCGTCACGCATTATCTTTAAAATAATAATAATAATAATAAATAATAATAATAATAATAATAATAATAATAATAATAATAATAATAATAATAATAATAATAATAATAACAATATGGGCATTCATTTAGAACTAAATTTACTCTTATAATAGTAAAAAAAAAAAAAAAAAGAACAAGTACGGGATCACGGTCTCGCTCTTGTTAGGGTGGGGTGTGACAATACCCGCTGGGTCGACGAAGCGTGGTTCTTGCTGTCCAAAGCTCTTCTTCAGGGATGATACGTGGAAGACATGATGAACATCCCCAAAATAATTTGGCAAAGCAACTCTATAGGCGACGGACCCTACTCTCTCCAGAATCTGAAAAGGGCCGACGTACCTCGGATCTAGCTTCATTTTCTTACCAAAACGCTTAACACCTCTCATGGGAGAGACTTTAAGGTAAACCCAATCACCAACTTCAAAAGATAACTCTCTCCTCCTGGTGTCAGCATAACTTTTCTGACGACTCTGAGCTGCCGCCATTTTATCTCTAATGATCCGGACTTGGCTTTGCATCTCTTGAATTATTTCGGGTCCAATTACCCTACTCTCCCCAACTTCATCCCAACACAAGGGCGACCTGCACTTTCTCCCATAAAGAGCTTCATAGGGAGCCATCTGAATGGTCGCATGGAAGCTGTTATTGTATGCAAACTCGATGAGCGGCAAATGGTTTTCCCAACTTCCTTGGAATTCCATGACACATGCTCGCAACATGTCTTCCAGGGTCTGAATGGTGCGCTCTGACTGGCCGTCTGTCTGCGGGTGATAAGCAGTGCTGAACTTCAACTTAGTACCCAAAGCTGCCTGCAAACTCTTCCAGAACTGCGACGTAAACCTCGGGTCTCGATCCGACACTATACTATTTGGTACGCCGTGTAGCCGTACTATCTCTTTGACATACAAACGGGTCAACTTACCCAAAGAGTCGGTGTTATTAACAGGCAAAAAATGAGCACTCTTCGTTAACCAGTCCACAATCACCCAAACAGAATTCTTCCCACTAGGCGTTCTCGGCAAACCCACTACGAAGTCCATCGTGATGTCATCCCACTTCCACTTAGGAATAGGGAGGGGTTGGAGCATACCTGCAGGTCTCTGATGCTCGGCCTTCACCTGACGGCATGTGTGGCATTTCTCCACATATAAGGCAACGTCCTTCTTCATTCCATCCCACCAGTAATTTTTCTTCAAGTCTCGATACATCTTTGTACTGTCAGGATGAACTGAATACGGGGCCGCATGAGCTTCCGCCATGATCCGTTCTTTGAAATCTGAGTCCTTTGGGACCACTCTGCGATCTCGGAACCGAAGTATCCCATCATTATCCATGCTATAATGCAACGGCCCTCGAGATTTTCTGACTCTTTTCCTGATGTTCAGCAGCTTCAGATCCTTTCTTTGGAGAGTTTTCAATTCTTCAAAATCAGTTACCCGAATATCAAGAACTGAAGACAAAATCTCTACTTGCTGCGAACTCTCTATAAGGAGCCTTCTCATCCCACAAAGCAACGACTCCAATTCTGACGGCTCGGCTTCATCTTCCAAGTGTGACTTCCGGCTCAAAGCATCAGCAATTATATTAGCCTTCCCCAGGTGGTACTTGATCTCACACTGATAGTCACTGATTAGCTCCAGCCATCGCCTCTGCCTCATATTCAGATTTTTCTGGGAAAACAAATGCTTCAAACTCTTGTGATCGGTAAAAACCTCGCAAGCTTCCCCATACAAGAAGTGCTGCCAGATTTTGAGGGCAAAAACAATCGCAGCCAATTCTAGATCGTGCGTCGGATAATTCTTCTCATGGTCCTTTAGCTGACGAGATGCATAGGCTACAACCCATCCTTCCTGCATAAGGACACAACCCAAACCAAACTTAGACGCATCACTGAAGACTACGAATGGCTTATGCGGTCCTGGGAGTGCTAACACTGGTGCCGTCGTCAACCTGTTCTTTAATTCCTGGAAGCTTCTCTCACATTTCTCTGACCAAACAGATTCTGTATTCTTCCGAGTCAAAGCTGTGAGAGGTCCGGATAGGCGAGCAAAACCCTCTACAAATCTACGGTAGTAACCGGCGAGCCCCAAGAAACTCCTGACCTCGCGCACTGTAGTCGGGCGCTGCCATGACAAAATGGCTTCTACCTTACTAGGGTCAACAGCCACTCCGCCCCGGGAAATTACGTGCCCAAGAAATTTAACTTCTTCCAACCAGAATTCACACTTGCTGAGCTTGGCGTATAGCTGGTGTTCTCTCAATCTCTCAAGTACCAGACTAAGATGATACACATGCTCTTCAACATCTCGGGAATAAATCAGTATATCATCAATAAATACTACCACAAAGGAATCCAGATAAGGTCGAAACACTCGATTCATTAAATCCATGAAAGCTGCAGGGGCATTAGCTAACCCAAACGGCATCACCTTAAATTCATAATGCCCATACCTCGACCTGAAAGCAGTTTTAGGCACATCCTGGTCTCTGATTCTCAGCTGGTAGTAACCCGACCTCAGATCAATCTTAGAGAACACGGCTGCTCCTTAAAGCTGATCAAACAAATCATCTATCCGCGGGAGAGGATATTTATTTTTGATGGTCACCTTGTTCAATTCCCGATAATCAATGCACATACGGAGGGTTCCATCTTTCTTTTTTAACAAATAAAACTGGTCCACCCCACGGCGACGTACTAGGCTGAATAAATCCCTTCTCTACCAGTTCTTGCAACTGAGTCTTCAACTCTTTCAATTCAGCCGGTGCCATGCGATAAGGAGCTTTATGCACAGGAGCCGCTCCAGGTTCCAATTCTATAACAAACTCCATCTCCCGAACAGGGGGTAGTCCGGGCAAGTCATCCACAAACACATCGGGGAATTCTTCCACAACTGGAATGTTTGCCAAAGATTTCTTCTCAGACGACGTGGACACCATTTGCACCAAGAATGCATCCGCTCCCCATGCAATCTCTCGTCTTGCCTGAATCGCCGATATAATTATTGGTTTTTCTTTTAATCTACTCCCCACAAATTCCAGACAATCGCCATCTGGAAGCTGAAAGCTAATTATCCGACTTCTGCAATTAATACTCGCGGAGTATCGGTATAGCCAATCCATCCCGAGGATGATGTCAAAGCCCAACAGCTTGAACACCACCAAATCCGCATCCAAGAACCTTCCCTCAAAATTTAACGGGCATCCCAAAGCAACCTTGGAACACCACACCATCTCACCATCGGGTAGAGCCACTACCATAGACTTCGGCAACGGTTCCGTGACCAAATTACACACCCGAGCAAACGTGGAAGATACAAACGATCGTGAAGCACCGGAATCAAACAAAGTACAAGCATAAAACTCATACAAACGGACTCTTCCTGAACCAAACACATCAACCCATGAAATCCAAAAAGCAAAGAATAAACCACATACACCAAGAATTAAATCCAACTTAAAATTAAATTAAACCATACCTGTAATTACTCTAGCATCATGGGTCGCTGGTGCCTCATCATCCACCTCTCCGGGTGTGACAGCATAAACCCGGGCTTGTACTGCTTGTCTCGGGTTGGTTCTTCCACCGTGTCTACCTCCACGGCTTCCTTGAACTCTGACGGAGCAATCCCGAGCGATATGTCCCACTTGGTCGCACCGGTAACACTGGGGTCCGCTACTCATCCGACACTCGCCCTCATGAGCTCTATTACAAGCTCCACAAATAGGCACCCGTCCTCCCATACATACACCTGAGGACGTTTGAGGTCGAGTTCCGGTCCGCTGAACAAACTTCTGGGGTGAACCCGAGCTGCTTCCTTCACCGGAAAAACTCCGCCTCTTATGCCCTGGAGGGGAGCCCACACTCAGATTATTTTCCCGCTCCACAAGGGTGGCCACATCCACTAATTCCTGAAAAGTGGATATCCGATGGCTGACCACCATACGGCGTATGTCATGGCGTAGCCCCTCCTGGAAACGATCTGCTCGTATCTCCTCAGTGGCGACAAGGTGAGGAGCAAATCGCTCAAGTTCTATGAACCTCCGGGCGTACTGTTCCACTGTCGCGCCCCCTTGGACCAGATTTGTGAACTCTCTTGCCTTTTGCTTCCTTACCGATGCGGGAAAGAAGCGGTCATTGAACTCCTTCTTGAAACGTTGCCAAGTCACCGCAGCGAAAGATCCCAGTTCAGATTCCAACAACACCCTCTTGGTATCCCACCAATTAGAAGCGGTACTTTGCAAGAGATAGCTGGTGTAGAGTACTTGTTGTGCCTCAGTGCATCCACACACCTCAAAGGTTTTCTCCAGATCTTTGATCCATCTTCCAGCCTGAAGTGGATCCTCATTTCCAGTGAAGTGTGGAGTCCTATGCGCCAGGAAGCGCTCATAGGTGCATCCGGCTTGCAGCATGCTACTGGACCCTCCTGGATACATCCAAGGCCCTCCCTGATATGGCCAAGGACCTCCTGGTTGTGGCCAATACCCTCCTTGTTGTGGACAAGGCCCTCCTGATGGTGGACAAGGCCCTCCTGATGGTGGCTAGGGACCCTCTTGTTGTGGCCAAGGTCCTTGTTGTGGCCAAGGCCCTGTCTGTTGAGACCTCGCACTCTGTTGCATAAACTCCGTCATCTGCCGTATTGCTTCGGCTAGGGAGTCATCCCTGGAGGTATTGTCCCGTGGTTCCTGGGTAGATTTCCTTGGTCTCCCCATGTTCCTGCCACAACACCACACTTGACCCTCCTTTAAGAAAACAAATAAAACCATCATAAAACCAACAAAAACAAAACCAACACCACACAGCAAGAAACAAAAGAAACCAGCTTGCAAAAACATAACCAAATAAATACAAACAAACAAACAAGCTCAAACAAATAAAACAAATAAAACAACTGTACTTAACATAATTTTCAAAACACCACTTTAAAAAGCATTCTGGTACTGCCTACGGGACATGTGGTTTTACCTAGAGCCAAACCACTCTGATACCACCTGTGACGCCCCCAAATCCCCACGCCCGAACACGGGGAAATCTAGACGTCCGGATGGTGACAACCCGGGTCACCATCCCATCGACGGGTGCCAAGTGTGTGCAAAGGCAACAAATGTGCACGAAAGAACACGCAGCGGATAACGAAAGTCATAACCAAGTACCAGAATTTTTCTTAACGTAATGAAAACTGTTTAAAACATACATAGATAAAATATTACAAAAACACAAATACAGTTTTAAACCAAATATAAATCATAGCATCAGCAACCCGGCGGAGCCGCATCCTCGGGCTCAGCCTCCTCCTCCTCATCCTCAAAACCTGCACCAAAAGCTACGAAACCAAAAATGGTACCGCAGGTAAGTAAAACCCAAAACACTACCAGATAAAAACACATAGAACTCAAACAATATGCATGAAACATGCCCAATGCACAAAACCCAAAAACATAATTTTCCACACACGCCAAAAACCCATTTGGCCCCAAAACACATCCTTTCCGAAAAAACACGCCAAAAGTCACATTTGGCCTTTATCTGACTCAAACCATTATCCATATTAACCGTATGCACCATGACCTCCCCTAGGGGTCATCCGCACACCCTGGCTCCAGTGCCACACCGCAGAGTAGCACCACGCATGTGACACCTAACGAGCGATGCCCAGTTCCGTGCCCCGCACGTTCGTAGCCAAGCATCCTCTAGCCCTCACTAGTGAAGGGCCACGGAGTCGGTGCGTAGAGCGTGCCCGG
This sequence comes from Carya illinoinensis, assembly GCF_018687715.1. Taxonomy (NCBI): domain Eukaryota; kingdom Viridiplantae; phylum Streptophyta; class Magnoliopsida; order Fagales; family Juglandaceae; genus Carya; species Carya illinoinensis. The sequence goes on from NC_056761.1 coordinate 18,595,743, forward strand.
TTCTGCGCCCGGCGCGTTCGTAGCCAAGCAACCCCTAGCCCCTGCTCCCGTCGTCTAGCGACAACTCAGGGGACATCACTCAGTTTATTCCGCTCCCGAGTGACCAGAGGAGCTCCACCGGGATAATACCCCATCCCGGCTTGGGGTCGTGATACACACGCACCCGTAAGACCACTTACGCCAATACACAGGCTTTTCACACATAAACAAAATCACACGTGCATGCACCATGTAATGCCATATCAATGCATAATAAAATAATCCAACACCATAAAACAATAAAACAAGCAACTCCGTCCTCCATATAAAGTTTACGTAAGAGATTGTCGTAATGCACGTTATCATTCTTATTACAACTGATCAATATATAATACAGGGCTATAGCTAAATAAGGAATGTAAAGCTATAAACAGAAACTATAAACAGAATGATTACAAATCAATTTACATAAAGTAAAATCCGGAAGAACCATGAATCAAGGGATAGACGTGAATCATACGGATTTCCTTATACATCCAACCCCCGAACTCCTCGCACTCAGTCCGGAATCAACCAACCAGCAGATTTAATTAATTGAAAGAGCAATATATATTTAAATCTGAAAATAGGGTTTGGAAAATACTTACAGCGCTATATGGCAATTTTAGAAAACACGAGGCGTTGCAAACGGCGGCGAAAAAGCAACGTCACTGTGAAAATTCACTGTGGTCGTGGGTTGTGAAAAACCCACTTTTGAACGGGGACAAACTAGGGCTTGGGATTGATAGGGAATGATCTAGGGATGGTTGTGAAGCTATTGGAAGTGGTGGTTGGCCGTGGGTGGCGGCGGAATCGCCGGAAAGAGGCCGGATTTCCCAAAAAGGAAAGCTAGCTCGTAGGAGCTGTTCCGGTGGTCGTTGGAGGCTGGAAATAGGTGGGTTAGGACGGCAAGGGACCGGTGATGAAGTGGTGAAGAAATGGTGGCCGGAGGTGGAGCGACGGCGGCGGATCGGAGCAAAATCCGTGCAGCCTTTGGAGAGCTTTTCCGGCCAAACGGCCGGCCGGATGGGGGTGGAAATCGGTGGGGTGGTGCGCCGAAGGGAGACAAAGAGGATGGTGCCGGCGGTGAGCCACACGGTGGCCGGACGGCGGTAGATCGGGGGTGAGAGGTGTTCCGGCGTGAGGGAGAGAGAAGAGAGAGAGAGAGAAACTGGGGGAGCTCGATCGGGAAGAAAGAAAAAAGAAAAGAAAGAAAAAAAGAAAAAGAAAGGAAAAAGAAAGAAGGAAAGAGATGTAGGGAAAAGATGAGGTCTAATCCTCATTCCGGGAAACAAAACTAAACCGCCAAAAAGAGATTAAAACCCACAAAACAACTAAAAGAAATAAAACACAACATCAATTAAATTAAAAACAATTTTAAAACGCAAATAAATTAAAATAAATAACTAATATATTAATTAAAATAAAAACAATTATTTCAGCGAAAATACACTCAAAAGCGGGTCATCACAAATAAGAAGCCTATTAAGGGTTTGATGAAAGTGCTTGAAATGTGTGAGGAATGGACTGGTCAATGTGTTAACAAGGATAAAACTTCAATGTATTTTGCAAAACAGTTTACTCTTGGAAGGAAGAGAGAAGTACTTAGGTTGACTAGTTTTGTAGAAGGTTTCTTTCCTTTTACATATCTTGGAGCTTCAATTGTGTCTGGTAGGCTGTTGATGAGACATTTTGATTCTCTTATTTCTCATGTAAGGGATAAGATTGGGGGATGGAAAATGAATTGCTTATTTCGGGGGAGGGGGGGAATTGGTTCTTTGGAACATGTTTTGGGAAGTGTACCTATTCATCTACTTTCTATTCTTCAACTTCCTCAATTAGTTTTGAAGATTATGAATCGATTGCTTAATTCTTTTTTTTTGGGGAGAGATAAATGGGAAAGGAAAAAAGAAATGGTTTTCTTGGAGAAAAATGTGTAGATCGATTGAAAAAATTGGTATTGGTCTTCGAAAATTTGAAGATGTTCAAGACTTGCTCCATGCAAAATTTGCTTGGAAAGTTTTGACTGGTGATGATCTATGGAGTAATTGTTTTCATGCAAAATATATTGGGGATAAACACTCTTATTGATTTGATAAAGGGTACACAGTTTTGGCACATGGTTATTAATTCTATTCCTATTGTGTTACAAAATTCTAAATGGAGAGTTCAGGATGGGAATTTGTTTTTTTCATTTGATAGTTGGATGGAGGGTGGACTCTTGTGAATGAGAATCAGGTGGTCGAGGATTCGAAATTGAAGTTGTGTGAATTAAAACTAGAAAATGCTTGGGATATGGGAGTATTAGAGAGGTTGGTTGGTATTGAGAGCTAGGCAGATGAAATTTGTAAATTTCTGGGTTCTCATAAAACTAGACAGGATATTACTATGGACAAAAAATAATGATGATCAGTTTTCTACTAAGAGTGCATGGAATTGTATTCGTGCTCATGCTCCATAAGTGGGCTGGTCTTCTTGGGTTTGGCATGCTTCTTTGCCTAAAAAGATCTCTATTTTTATGTGGAAAGCAATGAATAATTGTTTAAGTGTGGATGAGAGGTTGAGAAGGGTGGGTATTCCTATTCCTTCTAAATGTGATTGTTGTGCTAGAGGGAGTGTGGAAGATTTCAATCATGTGTTTAGTGGAAGGTGATATTGGAGAGACACAATTTTATTGTGGTTTAGGAGAGCTTCTAGATTGACTCAAATGGGTAGCATTTTTGGAATACTTCCTTGTATAATTTCTTGGAGATTGTGGTATCATAGATGTAAGGTTAATTGCTTTTAGCATATGAAATTTGCTAGTTGATTCAACTGTACTTGGGGAAATTGTAGACCATGACAACTACTTATAAGAGATTTTTTTTTTGCTGATGAAACTCGATTGAAAGAGTTAAATGTGCCTATTAATCCAATTAAAAAATAGAATGTGCAGATAGTTAGATGGAAGAAACCTTTGGCTGGCATGTTCAACTTAAACATTGATGGTAGTGTTAGGAATCCTGAAAATTTGGGCGCATGTGGAGTGATTCGGGATTCTAATGGTGATATGTGTCAAGCTTTTTCAAGTCATCTAGGCACTGTTCAAATAATAGAGCAGAATTGCAAGCCATGCTAATCGGTTTGAGATGTTGCTGTGAGTTGGGTATAAGACATGTTGATGTAGAATCCGTGTGATGACTCGTTTTTATGTATATTTTCACTGAAGGCGCTTTTTAATTTATTTAATCTATTAGTTCTTTTATTTTAAATTATTGTATTTTAAATTGGTTATAATTTATTTGATATTGTGTTTAATTTATTTTAGTCGTTTTACAGTTTTTAAAATCGTTTTCGGCGGATCAGTTTTTGGCTTCCGGAGTGAGGATTGGACCTCATTTCTTTTATTTTCTCTTTTTCTTTTTCCCTTTTCCTTTTTCCTTTTCCCTTTTCTTTCCTTCTTCTTTCTTTCTTTTTTCTTCTTCTTTTTCTCTTCTCTTCCCGCGTGCCCAAGCCTCCATTTCTCCTTCCCTTCGCCGCCTATTGCCTGGCCCAGACCGCCGTCCGGCCGCCGTGTAGTACACCACCTCCACCATTCTCTTCCCCTCCCACCAGAGATCATCCCCACCAATTTTCAAAGCCATCGGACCAGCCGTTAGCCGCCACGCACGGTTGGAAGTCACGGCACCTGCCCTATTTTTCTCCCCTGTCGCTAGTTGCTTTCGCAACCCAGAACAGCCGCTCGATGGCGGCGTGGCCTACACTACCCACCCAGTTTTCTTCCCCACCCACCGGTGAACATCTCCACCAAGTTTCACCTCCATCCAAGCCACCGTTAGCCACCACGAGCTCCTCCAAGCCACACAATTTTTTATCGATTCCGGCGCCGTCGCACCACCTCCGGCCACCATCTCTTCACAGCTTCTTCCCCTACCTCTTGCCGACCTAAACCACCCATTTCTGGCCTCGATCCGTTGCCGGAGCAGCTCCCACGAGCTCAACTCCGATTTGAGCTTTTTCCGCTTCCTCCGCCACTTCCACCACCACCCACAGCCAAAACTCATTTCCCTTAGCTTCATAAATACTTCAAGACCTTTCCCTATCAATTTCGCGTCTTGGTTTGTTCCCGTTCGAAAGTGGGTAATTTATTACCCACAGCAACAGTATAAATTACACTGTTACGTTGCTTTTCTTCTGCCGTTTGCAACGCCGCGAGCTTTCAAAAAATACCATATAGTGCTGTAAGTATTTTTCGAACTATACTTTTAGATTTAAATATATTTTTCTCTTACAATAATTATTTGACTGCTGGTTGGTTGATTCCGGACTGAGTCCGATTAGTTCGGGGGTCGGATGGATTGAGAACAGAGTTGTTTGGTTGATATTGTTATTTTTTGAGATATTTGTGCCTTGATGTTTGCTTTGTATAGTGCACGCATGTTCATGTTTAAAAAGGGAAAATTCAGAGTTTCGTGTAGTTGTATGCATGTACATGTGTTTGAAAAATGAAAGTTGTGCTGGTAAGTGAGAAATGATTTATGATATATGTGAACGGTTGGACTAACTGGTTTGAGTCAGAGGCACGTGTAGGGATGGTGGTAGAATCCCGCCTGTGATTCCCGCCTACGGTGCTCGCGTAGGGACGGTGGTAAGCAAGGATGGTGGTAGAGTCCCGCCTGTGATTCCCGCCTACGGTGCTCGCGTAGGACGGTGGTGAGCAGGGATGTGGTAGATTCCCGCCTACAGTGCTCTGACGGTCTGGTTTTTGGGCCATTATCGGGGATAATAGCGAGGTTATGTTTAAAGGATACTGGGGCCAAATGGGATTTTGGCATGCATGGAAAAAATGTGATTTTATGGGATGTGAGCATTTGCACTCTTTCATGCATATTGTTTGAGTTTTATATGTTTTTATCTAGTGGTGTTTGGATTTTACTTACCTGCGGCACCATTTTTGGTACTGTAGATTTTGGTGCAGAGTTCGAGGAAAAGGAGGAGGCTGGGCCCGAGGATGTAGCTCCGCCGGAGTGTTGAGTTAAAGTCTATGCTTTTTAGTTAGTTTTTAAAATAATATTTGTGTTATGTATGTTTTGAACAACTTTGTATTAAACTAGAAAAATTCTGGTACTTAGTTTATGACTTTGCTATCCGCTGCGTGTTTCTTCGTGCATATTTCTTGCTTATACACACACTTGGCACACATCGTTAGGGTAGTGACCCGTGATGTCACCATCCGGACGTCTCGACTTCCCCGTGTCCATGCGTGGGGATTTGGGGGCTTCACAGGTGGTATCAGAGCGGTTTGGCTCTGGGTAAAACCACATTTCCCGTAAGGAATACCAGAATGCTTTTAAAGTTGTGTTTTAAAATTTATTTTAAGTAAAGTTGCTATTTTCCATGTTCTGTTTGTTTTATTTATTTGAGCTTGTTTGCTTGTTTTATTTATTTAGTTATGTTATTGCATGCTGGTTTCTTTTTGTTTGTTGTTATGTGGTGTTGGTTTTTGGCTTTTGGTTTTATGTTGTTGGTTTTTATTTGTTTTTCTTAAAGGGGGGTCAAAGATTGTGTTGTGGCAGGAAAATGGTAAGACCAAGGAAATCTACTCAAGGGCCTCAGGACGATACACCGAGAGATGATGCTATAGCCCAAGCAATACGACAGATAACGGAGTTCATGCAGCAGAATTTTAGGCCCCAACAAGGAGGGCCTTGGCCACAAGGGGGTCCTTGGCCACAACAAGAAGGGTCTTGGCCGCAACAAGGAGCGCTTTGGCCACAACAAGAAGGGTCTTGGCCGTAACAAGGAGCGCTTTGGCCACATCAGGGAGGGCCTTGGCTATACCCAAGAGGGCCCAGTGGCATGGTGCAAGCTGGATGCACTTATGAGCACTTTCTGGTGCATAGAACTCCACACTTTACTGGAGAAGAGGATCCACTTCAAGATGGAAAGTGGGTCAGAGACTTGGAAAGAACTTTTCAGGTGTGTGGTTGCACTGAGGCGCAACAAGTACTCTACGCTAGCTATTTATTGCAAGGCACCGCTTCTGAGTGGTGGGATACTAAGAGAGTAATGCTGGAATCAGAACTGGGGACTTTCGCCGCTGTGACCTGGCAGCGCTTGAAGAAAGAGTTTAATGATCGCTTCTTTCCCGCTTTCGTGAGGTGGCAAAAAGCAAGAGAGTTTTCAAGCCTGGTCCAAGGGAGCATGACCGTGGAACAGTACGCTCGAAGATTTATAGAACTTGGGCGATTTTCTCCCCACCTCATCGCCACAGAGGAAATGCGAGCCGAGTGTTTCCAAGAGGGTCTACGTCTTGATATACGCCATATGGTGGTCAGCCACCGGATATCCACTTTTTAGGATTTAGTGGATGTGGCCACTCTTGTGGAGCGAGAGAATAATTTGAGAATGGGCTCCCCTCCAGGACATAAAAGGCGGAGTTTTTCTGGTGAAGGAAGTAGTTCGGGTTCGCCTCAGAAGTTTGTTCAGCAGACCGGGATTCGACCATTAGCAACCTCGGGAGTGTGTATGGGAGGACGAGTGCCAGTTTGTGGAAGATGTAATAGAGCTAACGGAGGCGAGAGTCGTCTGGGTAGTAACCAATGTTTTGAGTGCGGTCAGGCGGGGCATCTTGCTTGTGAATGCCCTAGTCGAGTTCAAGAAAGCCGTGGAGCTCGTCACAGTGGTAGAGCTAACCAGAGGCAATTGGCTCGGGCTCAAATGTACGCAATGACTCCTGGTACCATTGGAGGCGAGGTTACGGAGACTCAGAATGCTGGAGTCATGGCAGGTATGGGTCTAATCTAATCCTTCGTGATGAATGCCTTGTGTGGTTTTGTTTTCTTTTATATATGTATATTATCGAGGCTTGGAGAGAATGGCATGATCTGGGTGATCTTTTAGGGAAGTAGAATAATTGAGTTCTCTAGCTCCGTGGAGTTTATGAAATGGTCTATAACATAGTAGATTGTAAGTTCAACAAATTTCAAGGATAGATTTTATGAAGTTTCATTAAAGTTTTAAAGTTTGGGGCCTTATAGATTTTAGGAAAATAAGTTTATGGTAATTAAGGTGTTAGGTTCGACAAGCTTTGGGGGGGGAATAATTAAATTTCAAGTTTTAGATTTCGTGATTCAGATGAGTAAATTGGTGGCAATTGGGGCTTTAGATTTTACAAGCTGTTAAGGTGAATGTTTTGGATTAAAGCCATCAATCTTGAGAATTTCATAAAAGAATTTATTATCTAGTAATGTTTTAGAATTTGAAAGATTTGGGAGTCGATTGTTCTATTATGGGATGTAAGTTCTTTGATCTTAGAAGTTCTGGAAGATTATTCTTATTTGATTTAAGGTTTTAGACTTGCAGAGTTGAAGGACTAATTTATAATAAGAATTGAGTTCTTAGTTTTATAGACTTAGTGCTGTAGCTTGATCTACTCTAGTGAGTGATTAGTTTGTAACCATTAAAATGGGGTTAATTGGAGTTAAGTTATTAATATGAAAATTTTTTAGAGTAGATTTTTTTGAGGATTGAAGATATCGAGCTAGTTTAGAAAATAATTATTGTTAACTCGAGGTTGTAGTGGCAGATTTTAGGAAATGATTCTATCGATTCGAAAGATATAGGTCCATCAGGGTGTTGGACATAGTAGATTTTGTGTTGGTATTGAATACGATTGAAGTTGAGGCTATATGATCCGTAGACTTTTGGGAATGGAATCTTAGCAGGTTTAAGGTCCTTCTCGGTACCAAACTTTAAGCAATGGCTAGTTGCTAATTTAAGGATACAAGTTGAGTAGATTCAGGAATGATTCTTGTTGAGTTGAGGATATAAGTCCATGTGATGGAAATGTGATAATGGATCACTTGTACGTTTGAATGATTTGTGGTGTTGGCTAAGAGTACATGAGATCGATAAGTAGTAATGGTAAGTGCGTATGGATTTCGGGGAGTGCTGGTCCTAGTCTCATCTATTTTTGGCTTGGTAGGAGTTGAAGAGGAATCTGTGTGGTAATATTAAATTCAAGAGATTTTGGCTTTGACTTGTTTGGTAAGTTGAACGGAATGTGCAGTCGAAGAGGGTTACCCATTGGGATGATGGTTTGAAACAACTGTTGTGTTTATCTTGAGAATTAGTTGCGACTTGAAATCATAGGAATTTAAATTCGTGAGGCTATACTTTTCTTTGGAGATCAAATATCCAGTTGGGAGAATTGGGGATATGGTTATTTAACTTGAAAAGAGATCGTTAGGTCACCATATGTGGTGTATGAAGTAATAAATCTTGGAAGTTGAAACTTATGCATCAAAGGTGGGTAGCATGATCATATGTATGAAGTAATAAAGCAGTAGGATCCTTGAATGTTGTTTAATAGTTTTTGATGGATTGAAGATTTAAACAGTATGGCTTGTCTTGAGATTTATATGTGAAGTGCTATTGAAGGAATTAGTTGTGCTAAAACTAGAGTTTTTGAGAGTACAAGTAGGTGGGTGAGTTACCAAGAGCATTTTGATTATGTCTAGGTGAAGTCAATGGTAGTTTATAATGAGTTAGTTATTGCAAGATTAGATGTTATTCATAATATAGGTAATGAGCTTGAAGTGTGGGATATCGGATAGAGGTTATAGGCGCTTTCGTTGGTTGGCTGGGAAGGACTTGGGCCTTTTGGAGATGTTCCTTATCTTTAGAAGAGACAAGTGTATTTTGGGATGATGTTATGTGTTTTCAAATTGGGGCCTAGGGGTTGATTAGTATTGGTTTCGGTCATCAATCAATGGATGTATTTTTGCGGAATGTTGGTTTTCGTTTGGGGCAGCGATGGCCAACTGAGGAATGAGTAGAGATTTGTGGTTTTTTTGGAGGTATATGATTTTCTATGGAAAGGTGGTGAAGCTTTTCTTGTGATTAGATGTGGTTTGAGCTTATTCTTCATGATATTAATTCTTGAGGATATAGCCTTTATGTATTTTGGTGAGTTATCAGAGTGCGCGCGAAAGCATGCTTTTTGGAGATTCTTAGAAGTTCAAATTTTGTGTTGATTTTGAAGAATTAGTAGTGATTTGAAGTTTTAATGGGAGATTAATCTTTTGGTCGTGCAGTTCGGTTTATGGATGGTTAACTTTGGAAGAGGCTATTAGGTTACCAAAGTTGGAATAGGATGAAAGTTTGGAAGGTCAAGCAGAGACGTCGTTGATATTAGTAATTTATGGTGTGCATATAATAACCATTGGATTTGTTGGGAGTTGTCGTTGATATGTATCTCTCAATTATGTTCAGAGTTGTATCCTGGATCTTTTTGGCACTGGTGTTTGATCTTGCAAATTTCGAGGACGAAATTTGTTTTTAAGGGGGGGAGGATGTGATAACCTGTTTTTACGTGTATTTTCACTAAAGGCGCTTTTTAATTTATTTAATATATTAGTTCTTTTATTTAAATTATTGTATTTTAAATTGGTTTTAATTTATTTGATATTGTGTTTAATTTATTTTAGTCGTTTTATGATTTTTAAAATCGTTTTCGGTGGATCAGTTTTTGGCTTCCGGAGTGAGGATTGGACCTCATTTCTTTTCTTTTCTCTTTTTCTTTTTCCCTTTTCCTTTTTCCTTTTTCCTTTTCTTTCCTTCTACTTTCTTTCTTTTTTCTTCTTCTTTTTCTCTTCTCTTCCCGTGTGCCCGAGCCTCCATTTCTCCTTCCCGTCGCTGCCTGTTGACCGGTCCAGACCGCCGCCGTCCGGCTGCCGTGTAGTACACCACCCCCTCCATTATCTTCCCCTCCCACCATAGATCATCCCCACCAATTTTCAGAGCCATTGGACCAGCCATTAGCCGCCACGCAAGGTTGGAAGTCACGGCACCCGCCCTGTTTTTCTAACCTATCGCCGGTTACTTTCGCAGCCCAGAATCGCCGCTCAACAGCGGCATGGCCTACACTACCCACCCAGTTTTCTTCCCCTCTCACCGGTGAACATCCCCACCAAGTTTCACCTCCATCCGAGCCACCGTTAGCCACCACGAGCTCTTCCAAGCCACACGGTTTTTCACCGATTCCGGCACCGTCGCACCACCTCCGGCCACCATGTCTTCACAGCTTCTTCCCCTACCTCTTGCCAACCTAAACCACCCATTTCCACCCTCGATCCGTTGCCGGAGCAGCTCCCACGAGCTCAACTCCGATTTGAGCTTTTTCCTCTTCCTCTGCCATTTCCACTACCACCCACTGCCAAAACTCGTTTCCCTTACTTTCATTAATACGTCAAGACCTTTCCCTATCAATTTCGTGCCTTGGTTTTCTCCCATTCGAAAGTGGGTAATTTATTACCCACGGCAACAGTGTAAATTACATTGTTACGTTGCTTTTCTTCTGCCGTTTGCAACGCCGCGAGCTTTTGAAAATACCATATAGCGCTGTAAGTATTTTCCAAACTCTACTTTTAGATTTAAATATATTTTTCTCTTACAATAATTATTTGATTGCTGGTTGGTTGATTCCGGACTGAGTCCGATGAGTTCCGGGGTTGGATGGATTGAGGACGGAGTTGTTTGGTTGATGTTGTTATTTGTTTGAGATATTTGTGCCTTGATGTTTGCTTTGTATAGTGCACGCATGTTAATGTTTAAAAAGGGAAAACCGGGATTTTCGTGTAGTTGCATGCATGTACATGTGTTTGAAAAATGAAAGCTGTGCTGGTAAGCGAGAAATGATTTATGGTATATGTGAATGGTTGGACTGACTGGTTTGAGTAAGAGGCACGCGTAGGGATGGTGGTAAGCAAGGACGGTGGTAGAATCACGCCTGTGATTCCCGCTTACGGTGCTCGCGTAGGGACGGTGGTAAGCAGGGATGGTGGTAGAGTCCCGCCTGTGATTCCCACCTACGGTGCTCGCATAGGGACAGTGGTGAGCAGGGACGGTGGTAGAGTCCCGCCTGTGATTCCCGCCTACAGTGCTCTGACGGTCTGGTTTTTGGGCCATCATCGGGGATAATGGCGAGGTTATGTTTAAAGGATACATTTTGGGACCAAATGGGATTTTGGCGTGCGTGGAAGAAATGTGATTTTATGGGATGTGAGCAGTTGCATTCTTTCATGCATATTGTTTGAGTTTTATATGTTTTTATCTAGTGGTGTTTGGATTTTACTTACCTGCGACACCATTTTTGGTACCGTAGATTTTGGTGCAGAGTTCGAGGAAGAGAAGGAGGCTGAGCCCGAGGATGCGGCTCCGCCGGAGTGCTGAGTTAAAGTCTATGCTTTGTAGTTGGTTTTTAAAACAATATTTGTATTATGTAATATTTTATTATGTATGTTTTGAACAGCTTTATATTAAACAAGTAAAATTCTGGTACTTAGTTTATGACTTTACTATCATCTGCGTATTTCTTCGTGCACATTTATTACTTATACACACACTTGGCACACGTCGTTAGGGTGGTGACCCGTGATGTCACCTTCCGGACGTCTCGACTTCCCCGTGTCCATGCGTGGGGATTTGGGGGCGTCACAATCCGATTCTTTAGTTTGTGTTAATTGGATACAGTGGCAACGATGTGGTATGTGGTACTTAGAAGATTTTTGGGATGAACTCATGGATATTATACATAATGGTGATTTTATTGTAAAGCATGTTTACTGTGTAGGTAATTGCCTGGCGGATTATTTGGCACAGTTGGGGGCGTATAGTGCGGATAAGGATTGGTTCGTATAGATAAATTGGATTTTCCTTATTTACGTATTTCTTAATGTATGTAGTTTTTGGAGGTTTTTAGTCTATATTTTATTGGTTTGTAATTGATTGATAATAAGGTTTTAATTAGTTTTCTTTGAAAAATCATGTAACCAAGGTATTCCTCTGTCAAAAGTAAAGGTTTATCAATAAAGCCCAGAGATACCATCCTCCTTCTATAAATAAATAAATAAATAAATAAATAAATAAATAAACCCTCTCATCCTATTGGATAAAGTCTCAAATCTAGCCTTGTAATTTTCTATAGACCCATCTGCTTTATTCCAGTGATTACCTCCATAGGATCGTCATAGGTGGCCCAAATATGACCAGTAAGAATTTAATAATGCCTCACAATCTATAAGCTGCCTTGACTCCTCAAAGTCTTGAAACCAAATTAGGGCATTGCCCTCCATGTGAAATGATGCTAACCTTATTCTATGTCATGGCATGGTGTTATGAAATGCAAAAGACTGGTATACCTTGTAGATCCAGCCAGCCGGGTCCTCACCATGGAAGAGTACTCGAAACTCCAAGTGAATGGAATGTATGCAACAAAATCACTAAGACTAGTGTCTCTCTTGAAGGGAAGGCTGACGTGGCATGGGTAAATATTTTCTCTCAAATTTGGGGGGGCGATTAGGGTTTTGAATGGCACTAGCCGCTGGTCCCTTGCCTCCAACGGCAAGGCAAGGTGCTGGAGAGTTGTTGTTGCTTCAAGCAACGCAAGGGAGGAAGATGGTATTACCTTTGCGCACGACAGGAACATCTTTTGCAATCGGTTTTGTAGATGTGGTGGCTACAAAACTACAGGTTCTACCAGAGGTTAATATTTCTCTACGGGAAACTCAATTTTAAGATGGTGAGATGTTCTTCCTATTTTTGAAGAGATTCCACAATTTGCTAAACGTTTTCAATTTTCAGTTATTCTGAAATTCCCTCATCATCGGCCTTCTCTCAATCATATTTGTGGTTTTATCAAAAATCATTTGAAATTGTTATCGATGATTGGCTAATTGCGCAATCCGTGTAATGTGCTAGTTTGGATGGCAAAGGAGGAAGATGTTACTAGTATGATGGTGAGAGGCAATTTAGAGGTTCGTGGAATTCTTTTTTGGGTGTTTTTCACTAGAATCTAGATCATATGGAAGATGAGGATTCTCCATGGGTACCTGTATGGCTGACTTTGCCGAGGTTGCCTCCTAATTATTTTCAAGAGTCAATGTTTTGTAGTATTGGTAATGGTTTTGGCCGGTATTTGAAAAGAGATAATGCAACGGCATGCATGACTCGTCCTGAGGCCGTGCGAATATGTGTTGAATTGGATGCGTGACTCTCTGCCCTTGCGTAAGTCCTTTTGGTTAGGTCCTCCTATTCTTGCATCGAGCCACTCTCAGGATGTGTTTTTTTATTCCACCCCATCTTTTTGTGTTTTCTGCAGGAAATAGGGTCATCGATCTTGAGGCCAATTGTTTAAGTTGGAATGCATTAGGAAAAAAATACAAGAAGGTTGTTGGGTAGGTGGAAGGAAAAAGAATGCCCTAAAAAACATTTAGAAGGTGGTGGGTAGTCATTCGAGTGAGAATGTCATTCCAGTCACTAAAAAGTTTTGTGGGGAAATCTTCGAAGTCTAGAAGAGATATCATTCTAGAGTTCATCCGGGAATGCAAAGCAGGGACCAACGGGGATTCAAACCTTGTGTTGTTCATTTCGCTGGAAATGGAGTTATATGATTCGTGTTTGGCCGAGTCTAGTGAGTGTCCTTTTAAGGGAGTGTCTTTTGAGGCTGTTGAGGATTGACCTATTGCTGGTTCTTCACCTTATTTTTCAGGTGGTGTGGAGGATCATGTTCAGTCAAAGGGGCAGCTTTCTAAATAGCAAGAGAACAGGTTTGAAATCACAGAAGAAGAATCTAATGGTGATGTCTTGGAGCTTTTTGAACAATCTGAACCGCAGAGTTCTTTGAGACTAGTGGATGAAGCTTTGGAATTTGAGTTAGGTGATTCGAATGATAGGGAATTTTAGTTGTAGAAGACTTGGAGAATGTGGACATTTTGTGTAGGATTGGGTCAGATGGTGAGTCCAAGGTGGATTTGAATGAGTTAGCGGCTAAGTCTTTCTATTCAGATCTTGACATGCATGTTCCATTGAAAAAAGTTAAGAGGGTAAGAAAAGCAAAATCTATTATTGTGCTAGAGCGTCGTACTCATTCCAAAAAATTTCTTTAATTTTTTATGAAGATACTTACTTGAAATGTTAGGGTCATTGTTTCATCAAAGAGTAGGCTTCGACACATCTTGAATAAAAGTCATCCTTCAGTGGTGGCTATTTAAGAACTGTTTTTAAATTCTAATAAATGTAGTTGATGGGAAAGATGGATGGAGTTGCCGTCTTATTTCAATAATGCTTAGGTGGGTGGTAAAATTTGGATTTTTTGGGACGTTGGTTTTTAGTTTGAGTTGGTTTCCATGTTGGATCAAGCTATTAATGGTTGGTTTGTCCATGGTAATTGCCAGGTGCTTACAACCTTGATTATGCTAGCTATTTTCGGACTAAAAGAGTAGAGCTTTGGGATTTTCTTAAAGGACAAAATTCTTGTGGTCTTCCATGGTTCATTGGGGGAGATTTTTATATTTGAGATGATGGTGAAAAGATTGGTGGCTCTTGCAGGCTTCTTCGATAAAAAGGGAATTTAATGAGTGTATCCATGATTGTACTTTGATGGATCTCTCTTACGAAGGAAATCATTTGTCGTGGTGTAACAGGAGGTTAGGGGGTTGGAGAATTTGGGCTCGTCTAGATTGTATACTTGTGAATATGCAATTCTCAAATTGCTTTTGCGATGTTACGATTACATATTTGCCTCGGTCCTCTTCGGATCACGCACAGATGCTTGTGTAGCTAATCAAAGCAAGGGAGTCAGTTGCTCGGCCTTTCAGATTTCTTCGTATGTGGGGTTCTCATGAGGGGTTTCTTCCTTTAGTGTAGGCAGTCTGGAATAACAAAGTGGAAGGGTGTGCTATGGTGCGAATCAATAGGAAGTTAAAATTGATCAAAAGTGCTTTGCGGATGTGGAACAAGGATATTTGGTTGAGTTGATGTAGATTTAAAAAAATTGGAAGGACGTATTATTGGGCTGGAATTAGATCTATCTAGTAACTACTAGGTTTTAGTTGAAAATTAATTGTTGAAGTCTAAGCAATAGGACTATCCAAATAAACCGTCTGGCCGGCCCGGCCGTTTTTTCGACCCGACCCGACCTGAAATCTCGGCCCGTTTATAGGCTAAATCGGAAACGGGTTATACCGTAACCGTTTCTATTTTTATTGGGCAATACCCATAACCTGTTTCCACCCAAAATGTGCTGAAATTGAAGCAAAGCATAGTTTTGATTCTCTTCGTCGGCATTGCTCTGTTGCTCAGAAGGTCTCCCTCAAGACTCTACTTGATTTTGGGAATAATCTATAGGTATTACTCTCTCTCTCTCTCTCTCTCTCTCTCTCTCTCTCTCTCTCTCTCTCTCTCTCTCTCTCTGTTATTGTGATTTCGTACGTGTATGCGGTATGGGTGGATGTTTTTCTACATTGGGCATTCTTTAGATGCAATGTTGTTGTCTCGGTCCTCAAAATGGATTGAAAAATGGGTGTATCTTTCAATCGGTGTATAACAAAGACGATCATAAAGAAAAGAACAGACTACATGCCCTGAATTGAAAAACATCATGTAGGAATTTGTTTCTTACTCAGTGTAGAAGCTAGCGTGTGTGACTAAATGAAAAACAGTATTTGGCATTTTGACAAATAATGAAGAACATGTATCTATATATTTTTTGTTTTCTTATTCAGAAAAAGGGAATTTGTTCTCTCTCTCTCTCTCTAATTTAGAATGAAATTATGAGTTTCTCAATTTAGTATATCCCCTGTTTGAGGAAATGTCTTTAAAAACCTAATTAAGATGTAATAAAAAGTTAGTTAATGTAAGTGATGACACAATAGGACAAGTTGAATGTTTTCTTGCTTTTAGCTTTAGCTTTCTGTGCCATAATTAGAGAGTAGAACGTGTATTTTCTTTCTCATTTATTAGTATCATGGAAAGGAATTGGTCAGGGAATTGATTTCTCCAAACCAGAAGCATAATTTGCTTTGGGTTCCAAAGGCTTCTCATCTATGTATAACCCTGCCTATAATTAATTACCTGGAAGCTAATTGATATTATTAAGACAGATCCAATTTCATCTTAATGATGTTGAAGGTTGAGGCTTTCTTTTAAATCTAAGGTCCAGGATTCCTTCAAATTATTTTCTGGGAATTAACATCTATGGTCCAGGTTTGTAAACATTTACCTACATGTTTTTCATATCACGTACCAAATTAAAGTTCTCTCCTCACTACAATAATCAACCAAATACGGCTCCCAATATTCTTTCTGAGCATTAAATTCTATGTACGTACAAGATCAAGCTTGTATAGCTATGGCTTCATTAATTGAAAGTCGTCGATTCAGAAAACAAGGTCTGTATATGTCAAATTAAGTACCTATAGGTACTTTGACACTTAAAAGTGATTGTTTTATTTTCTGATGAATAGTGGGGCTGTCTCCCATTAATTACATCCCTGATAGCTTTTAGTCAAAGAAATTAAGAGAGAAGTATTGAAGAATCGACATACATATATACATGTTCGTGTTTCAGTTAATTAAACCCTATCTAATCTAGAACTCAACAGTAGTGGAAAAGGAGGTGCTGCTCAAGTCAGTACTACAGGCAATTCCCACATACACAATGGGAATTTTCCTTCTACCAAAGTCCATCACCAAGAGGCTTGACCAGATGCTAAGGAAGTTTTGGTGGGGCTTTAGTGGGGATCAAACTAAAATGCAGTGGATAAAGTGGAGTCAAATCAACAAAGCAAAAGATCAAGGGGGCTTGGGTTTCAGAAATTTCAATAGTTTCAACATGGCTCTTTTAGCAAAGAATGGGTGGAATCTGTTGCAAAGCCCTACATCTCTCCCTGCCACCATTCTCAGACAAAAGTACTTTCCACATGGCTCCATTTTAAAGGCAAAAGTTGGGGCTCGACCCTCACTGGCTTGGAGAAGCTTACATGCTGGACTCTCACTGCTAAAGGAAGGCTTGTTATGGAGAATGGGAGATGGAAAACAGGTAAGAATCTGGGAAGATAGGTGGCTCCCTCGACCCCACTTCCTTGCCCCAAGGCTAGAGGCTGATGCCCCAACCCAAAGGAATGTTGTTGCAGATTTAATCAACCCTTCTCTAAGGATATGGAATGATCACAGCCTTCATGAAATATTCACTCAGCAAGACATAGAGGTGATAAAAACTGTCCCAATCACTCTGGGCAGTAGGGGTGATAGGTTGATTTGGGGTTGCACTCAGAATGGTCTATTCTCAGTGAAGAGTGGCTACCATCTTCACCGAGAAATCCATGCTAATCATGAGGTTGGCCCTTCTAAACCAAAGGATCAATCAGAGTTATGGAAGGGAGTTTGGAAGCTGCAGGTCCCAAATGGGGTTAAGGTGTTCCTTTGGAGGGCTTGTAACGAAGGCCTGCTTACTCTAGCCAACTTGCAAAGAAGGAAGATTGTTGCTGAGAGTACCTGTCCAATCTGTGGTCTTGTAGAGGAAACAGCAGACCATGCCCTCTGGAGTTGCAGTGCAGCTCGAGATGTCTGGTGTCAAGCAAGCAAGCCAATCCAAAAACTCTCTCTAGAAGTAGGATCCTTCAAGGAAGTCTGGCAGCAAATAACAGATAAGTTACCAAAAGCAAGGATTGAGGAAGTAGGCTCGATTATGAGACTTATATGGACAAGAAGAAATGAAGTGGTGCATGGGAAGGCTTTCAGGCATCCTAACTCAATATTAGTTAAGGCCCAGGATGACCTCTATTGTTACAAATTGGCAATTCAGGATCGTGTGAGTTGCAAGGCTGCTGAGACATCTAAGAGTCCTCAGAAATGGACTACACCACCTGAGGGAGAATACAAACTGAACTGGGATGCTGCCATCAATCAACCACTGAACCAAGTAGGGATTGGGGCTATTATTAGAGATTGCAGTGGCCAGGTACTCGGGACAATGCGAGCCAGAAGGGGGTTGAACCTATCCCCTTTCACTGCTGAAGCTTATGCAATGATGATGGCAGTCATATTCTGTAAAGAAGCTGGTTTCAGGTCGGTCCTCTTCGAAGGTGATTCACTCAAAGTGGTTGAAGGGATGCAGAAAAAAGCTAAGGATTGGAGCCAAGGAGGTTTAATCATTGAAGACACTAAGCACATGTTACAAGACTTTGTTAGATGGAAGTTCTGTCACACAAAGAGGGATTCAAATATGGCAGCCCACTTGCTAGCCAAGAATGCCCTCCTAAATGATTGTGATCTCTATGAGTTAGAGGAAATACCACCTTGTATTAGACGTGCTGTTATCTTAGATGTTTGTAATAGCATGATTAAATCAATGAAAGTTTCCATTTCAAAAAAAAAAAAAAAAAAAAAAAAAAAAAAAAAACAGTAGTGGAAAAGGAGCTCAGCTGGTTCAATTAGTTTTTGGGCCAACTCGTTCACTCGAGATCTATAACATATATATAATATTTTTTAATCTTCATGTGAATGTGCACTTAATCTTACTTCAGTGTCTGTTTTATCAAGTATGGAATTCAAATACATACCTTCTGCATATCCTCTAGCTCTTGATTTTTAGGCATCTTTTATGCCTAGCGTGCTCTTAGTCTGCTAAAAATGAGAAATGAAATGCCATTTTTTGTTATGTCCAAGATTTCATGCATATATATCACATGCACTTGCTACATATGGCTATTTTTCACATATTAGTCACACAAAAGATGCACGAAAATTGCCTAGTACAGTTCTTGCTTCTTGGGAATCATGATACCTCATACATATATATGTACGTGATATATATTGGGATTTTTATCAAGAATACTTACCTCTTTTATCAATATTTCTATCATATGTATTGGGATTTTTGTTAACAAATTTATGGTGTTATCTCAAATTGCAGTTGAACCCTATGGAACCTAGTGCCACTATGCCTTCATCTGAGTCTAAATCAAAGCCCAATGTGATTCATTTGGATAGCACTCTACCTCCAACTTTGGATAGCTCTCTCCCTACAACTAGTCCTCAAGTTTGCCTTCCTATCTCAAGAAGACGGGGTAGATCTGAAGTATGGCAACACTTTACGAGGGTTGAGGATGTTGAAGATCCCGATGAGCCCAAAGCCAGATGCAATTATTGTGGTAAGGTTTTGTTATGCCTTCTTAAAAGACAAGGTACTTCATCCTTAAAGTACCATAATGAGAGATGTAAAGTCTTTAATACTAGTGGGGTTGGAAGGGATAACGCCCAATCAAAAATGACCGGGACTAGGAAGATAGGGGTGGATGGTATAACTAGCAGTCCTAGTGTTGGACTTGCCAAGTACAACGAATAGAAAATCCAGTCAGCGGTAGCTAAAATTGTGGATGAGCTACCATTTAGATTTGTAGAAAAACAAGGTTTTAAAGACTTTATGACCATAGTTGAGCCTAGATTTTCAATTCCCTCTCGCATTACTATTATGAGAGATTGTATGAAGATGTACATGTTAGAAAAAGAAAAGTTGAAGAACATGTTCATGGCATCCGATTATAAGATTTGCATCACTACTGACATGTGGACATCAATTCAAAATCTGAATTATATGTGCATAACAGCCCATTTTATTGATGATGATTGGATCTTGCATAAGAGAATTATAGATTTTAACAAAGTTCTTGATCACAAAGGGATAACAATAGGAAAAGAGATTGAGTCATCTGTACTTGGATGGGGCATAAAGAAAATATTTACAATTACAATCGATAATGCTTCTTCTAATACCACGACTATCGATTATTTAAGGAAAATTGCTACACTTAGGGACTGTATGGTATTAGACAATAACCTTATGCATACAAGATATTGTGCACATATTTTGAATCTCATTGTCCAAGATGGATTAAAAGAAATTGATAAATCAATTGTGAAGATTCAAAATGCAGTTAAATATGTGAAGTCTTCCCCTGCAAGACTTAATAAGTTCAAGTCATGTGCAGAGAAACAAAATATTTTGGGTGGTGGGCTTCTTTGTCTTGATGTTCCAACTAGGTGGAACTCAACATATCTAATCTTGAGTGCGGCTCTCAAATATTATGTGGCATTTGAGGTGCTGCAAGATGAAGACAATGAGTTTGGCCCATATTTACGTGAGGTTGGACAAGGAATACCGACTTTACATGATTGGGAAACCATCAAGATTTTTGTACAATTTTTTAAGCTTTTTTATGATATGACTTTGCGGGTTTCAGGCTTAGTTTATGCAACTTCAAATTTGTTCATTAAAGAAATATTTACAATCTATAAATATTTGAACAAATTTTCCATGAGTGAGAGTAATGTGCTGAAAATTATGTCGGAGAGGATGTTGTTGAAATATCACAAGTATTGGGGGGATTATAGGAAATTGAACAAAATGTTGTTTATTGCATCTATGCTTGATCCACGCTTCAAGTTGGAAGTTTTAGAGTTTTGTTTTACAAATATTCTTGGCCATGAGCGAGCATCTGAACTTGTTGATTGGTTAAGGAGGATGATTGAGCGGATGTATAAGCAATATTCAAAGTCTAATGTAAGTTCAAGTAGGGGCCAATCAAGTATTGGTGAGACCCAAAGCAACACTTTTTATAATGATGAGGATGATATATTCAATATGTTTCAGCAATATCAAGCATCAAAAGATGTGGTAAAGTCTAAATCAGAATTGGATAAGTATTTCATGGAAAGTGTTGAAGGATCGACACCCGACTTTGATATTCTAATATGGTGGAAGGTGAACTCAATCAGATATCCAATTCTTGCCAATATAGCTCGAGATGTGTTAGCTATTCCGATATCTACTGTTGCTTCTGAGTCGGCATTTAGCATTGGAGGTCGGGTCTTAGATTCATTTACTAGCTCATTGGCCCCAACAACAGTTGAAGCTCTTATTTGCACACAAAACTGGTTGATAGCTCCATCCATTAATTATGACTCCCAAGATGTAATGGAAGATGATGAAAGCTACAAGTTAGAAACTGGTAAGATTCATATTTGAAGAATATTTTCTTTTAGTCCTTTCAATTAATTATTTGTTTAACATTATTTTTTATTTCGTGTAGAGATAACTTTGAAGAATATTTTGAATGAGGTCAATTGAAGATTCTTTGAAGAATACATAGTTCTTTGAAAGATGATGTAATAGAAGATGATGAAAGCTACAAGTTAGAAACCGGTAAGATTCGTATTTGAATAATATTTTCTTATAGTCATTTTAATTAAATATATGCTTAACATTATTTTTTATTTCTTGTAGAGATAACTTTGAAGAATATTTTGAATGAGGTCGATTGAATATTTTTTGAAGAATACACAATTCTTTGGAAGTAGGACATATGGATACAGAAGCTGCTTGTGTATTTTAAAAACTAAACAGGACTTATGGATTTTTGGTTTAGTGTGATTACTAAAAGTACATTTATACAACATTATTGGTTTACTAAATGAACATTAATGGTTTTTTTTTGTATTTGTTTTTTAAAACGTTGGTTTAGAAAGTATTGGCAAGGAAGTTGGTTGTAGGAATGACTGGAAAAAATCAAGTTGCTACTAATTTGCAATCACTATATCCAATGGATTTTTTTTTCTTCTAGAAAATGTAGCCAAAGTCATTGAAGTCAATCAACGGTTTTACCAAATTAATTTACATTTTTGGCATCATTCTATTAAGTACAAGACGAGAAGTTGTGCAATGTCATTTTATTCTCATGGAGAGATGAATTCTACTAATATGAAAATAATCTACCTTTAAAACAAATAGACATGTGGCATATTCTTATAAAGTTCTCTACTTGGTTTTCTTCCTAACACATTGCAAGTATAATATATATATATTTACACACACGTGCCAAAAAATAATAATAATAATCGGGTCGAAACTTTATTGCGAAAAAATGTCAGGTCGGTTATCGGCTATCGGATAATCGGAAGACTTCATGTTCGGGTCAAGTTGGAATTCTTGCTTATCAGGTCGAGTCGAGTCGGTGAACGAAGGAAGACCATCTGCAGTGGGTTCATCACAAGGAAGTTATGGCATGTCAAAAATCACAAATTAAGTGGCTCGCCAAAGGGGATTCTAACACTAGTTTATTTCATGTTTCCATGAGACTTAAGAGAAAAAACAAAAGAATAGAGAAGATGCGGCTTGATGATGTGAGATCTCTTGATTCAATAGATGAGGTGCATGAGGGTGCGGTATTATTTTTCCAGTAGCTCCTTTTGGTTTCTAATGTCGAGAATGAGGCTTTGTGTGATGTCCCATCTATGGATGAGGTCAAGAGTTCTTTATGGTCTATTCCGACAAATAGTAGCCCGGGCTCAGATAGATTTTCTGTTAGTTTCTTCATGAAGGCTTGGGATATGATGAAAGATGACCTTTCGGAGATGGCTAAAGATTTTTTTGCAAGGCAACTAGTTTCTACTTTCTTTGGGTCTACAATGTGACACCCCAACTCCCACATATGGACACGTGGAAATCAAAGCGTTGGGATAATGACAACACGGATCACACACCCCAACGACAAGTGCCAAGTGTGTGCACAAGCAACACGTGTAAGACGAAAGACGCAACGGATAAGTTAAGTCGATCAACTAAGTACCAAAATTTGTTTAAATACAATTTCACTTAAATACAAGAGTTTCAAAATCATACAGGTATCCAGTAAAAGCATCATAAAACCACAATACAAGATCCAAAGCGAGAAAATAATTCCCAACTTACGCAAGCGGCACTAAATCATTTCTCTGGTGGAGCCGCATCCTCCGGCTCAGCCTCCTTATCATCTACATTACCAAGAAACGGTCCCGCAGGTAAGTAATACTCCAAACAGCCCACAAGATAAAAATAAATTCATGCAACAATAATATGCATGCACATGATGACAGATGCATGGAACCCAAAAGTCACAATTTTCCAAAATGAGTAATTTTCCACGCACACCAAAATACCATTTGGCCCAAAAACATATCCATTAAAAGATTTGCCATTTTTCCAAAAAATTACCCAACATAAATTTCACCATTTTCCTAGAAAATGGTCCTCATATCCTTTAACCAAATCTCGTCATTTTTTCAGAAAATGACCCAATATCTATTTTACTGTATGCACCATGATCTCCCCTAGGGATTATCCATACATCCTGACTCTCATCACCACACCGCAGGTAATGACCATGCATGTGACTTCGTAACAAGCAATGAGAGCATTACCATCTCTTCTGATCCTATTGTCGTCCAGTGACAACCCAGTGGACATCATTCAATATATCCTGCTCCCAAGTGACCAAAGGAGATCCACCAAGATAATACCCAATCTTGACTTGGGGTCGTAATACACACGCACTCAAAAATCTATTTTCACATGAAAACCCAGTTTTCATTTCCAACACATGAACATGCATGCAATTATGCAAAAATCCAGTTTTCCTTTACGAACATAAACATGCGTGTAGTTATGCCATGACACAAATATCTAACAACCAACAAATCCTAACATCAACCAAATGCATACACAACTCCGTCCTCCAATCTAACTGACCCCCAAACTCCTTGGACTTAGTTCGGCACAACCAACCAAGTCACAAAATATTGTTAATGCAAAATATATTTAAATCTCAAATGTTCTTTGGAAAATACTTATGGCGCTAAAAAGGCAAAACTCTGAAAGATCAATGGCACACAAAATCATGGGTCATGCCGAAGGTGGTTCAGCAATGTTTTACAAGGAGTACCTGTGGGTCTCACAACAATGAATTTCAAAGGGGAAGATGGGCTGGCTATGGATGGGCATGGAGGGACTAAGGGAGGTGCTGGGAGGTAGGTGGTGGCGGCTTGGAGCTGTGGGTGGCGGCGTGGTGGTGGGTCTAGCCATGAGAAGAAGGGAAACCCATTTTGGTTGGGTGCTTGATGGAGGGCAAGGAGCTACTGTTAGGTGATAGGTTTGGTTATGGAAGATAACCAGCAAGAAAGGAAGCCAGCAGACTGGGCAGTGATGATGGGGAGTGGCGCACGACGGCGCAACATTAAAGAACCCGAATGGGTTTCCAAAGCTATGGGGGGAGAGAGAGAGAGAGGGGGACCATGGGGATAAAGCCTAGGGTGAGGGAGGTCGCCGGTGAGGGAGGAGATGGTTGGTGGCAGTGGCAATGTCCTAGAGCGGCGGATGACAGCGCAGTGAGAGGAAACTTGTGGGTTTCAGGTATTGCGAAGAGAGAGAGAGAGAGAGAGAGAGAGAGAGAGAGAGAGAGAGAGAGAGAGAGAGAGAGAGAGAGAGAGAGAGAGAGAGTAGCTAAGAGGTGGAGGTTGATTCTGGTGAGGTGGTGGTCACCGACTTGAGGTGAGGACGGTGAGGTGGGTAGTGACAACTGGAGGCGGTGGCTGGGCTGGCGGGAAAGAAACGCACAGAGAGAAAATGAGAAGGGGTTGGTTGCACAAGGGAAAAATAGGGGAGAAGAAAAAAAAAGAAGGGAAAAGAAGGAAGAAAAAGAGAAAGGGAAAAAGAAAAAGAGGAAAAACAAAAATGAAGGGAAAGAAAATGAGGTCCTGTCTTTTCAACTCGATGTCTTAAAACTGATCCAACGAAAAAAGATCCCAAAACAGCGATTTAAATAAAATAACTTAAACGCAGTGACTAAATGAAATAAGATAATAAAACTCAACCATAAGACAATAAAATAATTTAGAACAAAGAAAAATTTAAATAATGAACAGTAATTAATATTAAAAAGCACATTAAAATAAATTTCACAGCTAAAAAAATTATGAAATAAATCTAACGATTAACACATTAAATTTAAAACATCAGAACCATTAATTATAATAATTTAAATAATCCTTCATTAAAAATACATGTAAATACAAGGTATCACATACAAATTTGGTTTTGATTCTGTAGGTGGATGAGCATTTTAGTTTTGGCCAGTTTCACCCAATCAACCTTTGTTCGGTCATCTATAAAATTATGTCTAAGATTATGGTTTTTTGCTTGGCTCTACTTCTAGATAAAATTATATCTCCTACGCAGACAACATTTATTCAGGGCAGAAGTATTTTGGAAAATATATCATTGGCCCAGGAATTGGTAAAAGGCATTAGTAGGAAAGTGAGAAGTGGAAATGTAATGTTGAAAATTGATATGGCTAAAGCTTATGATCAAGTTAACTAGAGATTCTACATCAATTGGGATTTTCTAATAATTAGTGAAATATTTTCTTTAATGCTATTTCATCCCCTTTTTACTTGGTGATGCTCAATGGGTCCACCAAAGGTTTTTTCAAGGCTTTGCGTGGGTTATGACAAGGTGACCATCTTTCCTCTTATTTATTTATTTTTTCTAAAGAGGTTCTTTCTTGGATACTTTGTAAAGCGTCCAGTTTAGGTTGCATTAAGCCTTTCCATCCTTGTGGAGGAGCTCTGATCTCTTATTTGCTTTATGCGAATGATATTTTGATTTTTGCTAATGTTAGGATGTATTATATTTGAAATCTTATGGCTGTATTGCATTGGTATGAATTTCTATCTGGTTAAATGATGAATCCGAGTAACTCTTCAATGTTTTTTTCCTCCTCTATTTCAACTGGCCATAAGAATGGTTTGAAGAAGATTTCAGTTTTGAGGAAGGTAGATGGCCTTGCACATATTTGGGTGTTCCTTTATTTGTGGGTTGCATGACAATCCAAATGTTTGATTCATTCTTGGCCAAAGTTCAAAAGAAATTGGCTAGGTGGAAAAGTAGATTCTATCTTTTGGAGATAAAATCGTGCTAATCATACATGTTATGAATGGTATGTCTATTCACATGCTCTCTGTCTTGAATTTACCTAAAGGAGTGTTATCGGAGCTTAAGAAATTTTTTTTAGATTTTCTCCGGAGATCTTCGATAGAGAATAGAAAAGGCAAGTGGATTTCATGGTCGAATTTCTTTACCACCAAATATATTGAAAACTCTCATCTCTATTTTGTGATGCAGCTAAGGAAAAGGTCTCCTTTTAGGAAGGGTATCATGGATCTAATGCCGAAGGTTCTAGATAATTCGAAATGGATTATTCGGGGAGGCCAATCTAAGTTTTGGTTGGATAACTGGTTAGGAGATGGGTCGTTGATTGCTTCTATACCTATAATAGGAAATGTTAATTTGAAGATGGCGGAAGTCTTTAATACTACTAGGCTAAATTTGTACATGTTGCGGGAACTAGTTTCGGATGATATGTCTAGGAAGATCTATGAATCTTGTATCAAGTTACAGTAAGGTTAGGATATATGCATGGGGAAGCCATCCATTGATGGAGAGTTTACCACCAAGTGTGCCTGGCAAGTCCTTCATCAATGCCATGATTTTATGTTTATGGAAGTCGTGACTTTGAAAGAATTGGCTACCAAAGAAGATGTCATTTTTTTGTTTGGTGAGCTAAGAGGAGAGCAATTCCAGTGGATGACAATATTAAGCATTTAGGCATTCCTCTAGTCTCTAAATGCGATTGTTGTGAACAACCTCAAATGGATTCTTTCCATCATATTTTATATGAGGGCAGAGGAGCTCAAGAGGTTTGGAAGTTTTTTGTAGATGCCTGTCACATAAGAGTTTCACATATTCGGAATTGGGAGGGGATGATGAGTTTTTGGTGGCAAAGAGCATCAATGTCTTCACAAGTTGGGTGGCTTCAAGGGGTTCTTCCAATTGTCATCTTATATTAGTTATGGAGAGCAAGGTTTGTGGACAGAATGGAACGTATAAAATTCACTCCTGATGATGTTATTCGTTCGGTTAAAATTTTAGTCAAACATATCTCGAGCACGATAAAAACATTTTGATGTTTGGGTGAACATGATTGGATGGTAATGGAGATGTTAACTTGCTCGATTACTCCTATTGCTATAAGGAGAACAAAACTAATTGCGTGGAAATGGCCGGAGAGACAGAGGGTAAAGTTGAATGTGGATGTAGGCTCTCGCGATAACTCGGGTGAGTCAAGAGGGGGTGGTATTATTTGGGATTCTAAAGGTGATGTAATGGTGGGATTTGCTCATTCTTATGGTCATGTTACTAATACCATCGCTGAATGTAGAGCTCTTCTTGATGGGTTTCGGTTGTGCAAGCAATTGGGTTTGAGGGATTTCTTGGTAAAGTCGAATTCACCTGTTATAGTTAGTTGGTTGGTATCGGGAGTGTGCAAATATTGTTTCTTTAGGATTTTTGGAAGGAAGTTAAAAATATTGTTGGTGAGTTAAATGTTCGTTTTTGCCATATTTTTAGAGAAGCTAATATGGTGGCAGATTTTTTGGCAAAGCAAGTGACCCATGATTTTAATTCATATTTTTTTGTGACATTACCTCCTTGCAAGGCCTTATTCGGGGAATCATTCACATGGACAAGCTTGGCATTCCTTATCTTAGACGCTGATGGGTTTTTTTTTTTTTGGTTTGGTGGTTTGTTTTTCCCTAGGATTTTTTGGCACTTGAGATTTGTTTTTTGGATATTATTTTATAAATTCTCATGTGCTTTAGATTGTTTCCATGGTATTTCTCCTCTATAAGTGAGGATTTTTAATAAAATTGAGAAGGGGATACTATTGGATTTGTGATCTCGGCCCTTTTAAAGAAAAAAAGGTCTCTCTTAACTAACTTGTTACACACTCCAAGTCTTTGACATAATGCACGAAAGGGACTGCTCTTTTTAATGGAAGCTCCACTGTGACAATAGAGAGATGATGTGATATCCCGTATTTATGTATTTTTTAATTAAGTAAATTATCTAATTAATTAAGATTATGAGCTTTCTTGTTTTACGTTTTTGAAGATTTACGTGGCCTTATTTTATGACTTTTAACTGTGAATCTTATTTTAATGTGTTTTCTTGTCATTAAATATTGTTCATTTTTTAAAGTTTCTCTTTATTCTAAATTTTTTATTGTTTTATTATTGGATTTTATTATTCTATTTTTATTTAGCCAGTGCATTTAAATTATTTATTTAACTCGCCATTTTGAAATTATTTTTGATGGATCAGTTTTAAGACCCAAATTGAAAAGACTAGATGATATTTCTTTCCCTTTCTTTTTTCTCTTTCCTCTTTCTTTTTCTTTCTTCTTTCTTTCTTTTTCTTTTCCTCCCTTGCCTCCATGGCCTATTTTTCCCCCAGTGCCGCCGTTGTGCCACCCTATGCTGCCAACTCTTCACCACATCACCGGTGACCCCCCAGCCACCTAACTCATCCACCCTTCTTCCCGATATGCCCTTCACATGGTCTCCCTAAATCTCACTCCAATTTACTCCATTCGGCCTCCAACTACCACCCACGCCGCCACCCACGGCCAACCACCACCACCATTAACTTCACCGATACCTCTAAGCCATTCCCTAGTCATCCCAAATCTTCGTTTGTCCCCATTCAAAATTGGGTATTTTGGAACCCACGACCTTAGCCCAAATTGCATTGTTACGTTGTTGTGCTGCTACCTCTTGCACTCCTTGATCCTTCAAAGCACTGTAAGTAATTTTTCAAAGAACTTCTTGAGATTTGATTATATTGTTGCACTAACAACTTTTCTGCAGTTGATTGGTTGTGCTGGACTTGGAGTCTGAGGAGTATGGGGGTTGGGTTGGATTTGAGGATGGTTTGTTTAATGAGATAAATTGTGCTTGTGTGTTTTATGTTGTGTTTGGTATCGTTATTTTATTTTTTGCATTATGGCATGCATATTTATGCATTGTACATAAAAACTGGGTTTTCATATTAGAAAGGAATTTGGGTTGATTTGTGATAAATAATTGGTAAGGATTGAGAGAGAGGAAAAAAAGACTATAGGGATGATGGTAAACAGGTACGGTGGTAGAATCCCGCCTACGGTGCACGCGGTAGGGATGGTGGTAGTCCCGCCTGCAATTCGCGCTTATAGTGAGAGCTATAGGGATGGTGGTAGTCCTGCTTGTGATACTCGCCTATAGTGCTCTAATAGATTGAAAGAGATGATAAAAGAACTGTAGGGATGATGGTAAGCAGGGACGGTGGTAGAGTCCATCGTGTGATTCCCACCTACGATGCATGCAATAGGGTTGGTGATAAGCAGGGATGGTGGTAGTCTTGCCTGCGATTCCTGCCTACAGTGGAAGCTATAGGGATGGTGGTAAACAGGATGGTGGTAGTCCTGCCTGTGATTCCCTCCTATGGTGCACGCGATAGGGATGGTGGTAGAGTCTTGCCTGCGATTCTCGCCTATAGTGTTAATTGGTTAATGGGCCATTTTCTGGAAATATGGTAATTTTTAATAAATGGATATGTGAACCATATTCTCGGAAAAATAGTGGATTTTATGATTAGGCCATTTTCTAAAAAAATGGCTAGTGGTTATCTTTTAGGAATGGTTTTAGGTCACATGCATGTTTTCGTCATGTGCACGCATGTTTGTTGGATGCATTAATATATTTTTATCTTTTGGATTATTTGGTTGATTGCTTATTGAGACTTCAAATCTCAAGGGATTTGATACCTACGGTACCTTTTTACAGTACCATAGATTTTGATGCAGATGATAATGTTGAGCCTGAGGGATTAGCCCTGCTGGAGGAGTGACATATGGTCACTTTGGATCATGGGTTATGTATCACTTTTGGTTATGTAAATATTGGTCTTTACTTTCGCTTGATAACTGTATAATATGTTGAAATATTTTTATTTTAGTTTGTGTGTATTTAAATTTCTAGCACTTAGTTGGCTAACTTTTAATCATCTGCTGCGACCTTATTATACACATTTTGCATGTTGCGCACATTGGGAGCACTTATCGTTGGGGTGCTTGAACTGTGTTGTCATCATCTTGACGTCACAATTCTCACATTTTCATACGTTGGAGTTTAGGGCATCACAGGTGATATAAGAGCAGTTCGACTCTATGTGATGACCCGTTTTTGAGTGTATTTTCGCTGAAATAGTTGTCTTTATTTTAATTAATATTTTAGTTATTTATTTTAATTTATTTGCGTTTTAAAATTTTTTTTAATTTAATTGATGTTGTGTTTTATTTCTTTTAGTTGTTTTGTGGTTTTTAATATCTTCGTGGCGGTTTAGTGTTGTTTTTCCCGGACTGAGGATTAGACCTCGTCTTTTCCCTACATCTCTTTTCCTTTTTCCTTTTCTTTTTCCTTTTTCTCTTTTTTCCTTCTTTCTTTTTCCTTTCTTTTTCTTTTTTTTTTTCTTTCTTTTCTTTTTCCCTCTCTCTCTCCCCCCGTCGACCCCCCCGGTCTCTCTCTCTCTTCTCTCTCCCTCACGCCAGAACCTTCAGCCTTTCGAACCGCCACCGTCTGGCCACCGTGTGGCTCACCGCCGGCACCGTTCGGTTCCCCCCCCTCCGGCGCACCTTCCCACCAATTTCCACCCCCAACCGGTTGGCCGTTTGGCCGGAAAAGCCCTTTGAAGCCCGCACGGTCTTGGCTCCGATCCTCCGCCGTTGCTCCACCTCCGGCCACCATTTCTTCACCACTTCATCACCGGTCCCTTACCGTCCTAACCCACCTATTTCCGGCCACCAACGACCACCGGAACAGCTCCCACGAGCTAGCTTTCCTTTTTGGGAAATCCGGCCTCTTTCCGGCGATTTGGCCGCCACCCACGGCCAACCACCACTTCCAATAGCTTCACAACCATCCCTAGACCATTCCCTATCAATCCCAAGCTCTAGTTTGTCCCCGTTCAAAAGTGGGTTTTTCACAACCCATGGCCACAGTGAATTTTCACGCTGTAAATATTTTCCAAACCCTATTTTCAGATTTAAATGTATATTGCTCTTTCAATTAATTAATCTGCTGTTTGGTTGATTCCGGACTGAGTCCGAGGAGTTCGGGGGTCGGATGGATGGAGGACGGAGTTGCCTGTTTATTTGTTTTATGTTGTTGGATTATTTTATTATGCATTGTTATGGCATTGCATGGTGTGCATGCACGTGTGTTTTTGTTTAAGCGTGAAAAGCCTGTTTATTGGCGTAAGTGGTCTTACGGGTGCGTGTGTATCACGACCCCAAGCCGGGATGGGGTATTATCCCGGTGGAGCTCCTCTGGTCACTCGGGAGCGGAATAAACTGAGTGATGTCCCCTGAGTTGTCGCTAGACGACGGGAGCGGGGGCTAGGGGTTGCTTGGCTACGAACGCGCCGGGCGTGGAACCGGGCATCGCTCTACGCACCGACTCCGTGGCCCTTCGCTGGTGAGGGCTAGAGGATGCTTGGCTACGAATGCGCGGGGCGCGGAACTGGGCATCGCTCGTTAGGTGTCACATGCGTGGTGGTACTCTGCGGTGTGACACTGGAGCCAGGGTGTGCGGATGACCCCTAGGGGAGGTCATGGTGCATACGGTTAATATGGATTCTGGTTTGAGTCGGACAAAGGCCAAATGTGACTTTTGGCGTGTTTTTCGGAAAGGATGTGTTTTTGGGCCAAATGGGTTTTTGGCGTGTGTGGAAAATTATGTTTTTGGGTTTTGTGCATCGGGCATGCTTCATGCATTATTGTTTGAGTTCTATGTATTTTTATCTGGTAGTGTTTGGGTTTTACTTACCTGCGGTACCATTTTGGTTCCGTAGCTTTTGGTGCAAAGTTGGAGGACGAAGAGGAGGAGGCTGAGCCCGAGGATGCGGCTCCGCCGGGTTGCTGATGCTATGCTTTATATTTGGTTTAAAACTGTATTTGTGTTTTTGTAATATTTTCTTTATGTATGTTTTAGACAGCTTGTATTACGTTAAGAAAAATTCCGGTACTTAGTTATGACTTTCGTTATCCGCTGCGTGTTTCTTTGTGCACATCTGTTGCCTTTGCACACACTTGGCACCCGTCGATAGGATGGTGACCCGGGTTGTCACCATCCGGACGTCTCGATTTCCCCGTGTTCGGGCGTGGAGATTTGGGGTTGTCACAGGTGGTATCAGAGCGGTTTGGCTCTGGGTAAAACCACATGTCCCGTAGGCAGTACCAGAATGCTTTTTAAAGTTGTGTTTTGAAAATTATGTTAAGTACAGTTGTTTTATTTGTTTGAGCTTGTTTGTTTGTTTGTATTTATTTGGTTATGTTTTTGCAAGCTGGTTTCTTTTGTTTCTTGCTGTGTGGTGTTGGTTTTTTTTTTGTTGGTTTTATGATGGTTTTATTTGTTTTCTTAAAGGAGGGTCAAGAGTGGTGTTGTGGCAGGAAAATGGGGAGACCAAGGAAATCTACCCAGGAACCACGAGACAATACCTCCAGGGATGACTCCCTAGCCGAAGCAATACGGCAGATGACGGAATTTATGCAGCAGAGTGCGAGGTCTCAACAGACAGGGCCTTGGCCACAACAAGGACCTTGGCCACAACAAGGGGGTCCCTGGCCACCATCAAGAGGGCCTTGTCCACCATCAGGAGGGCCTTGTCCACAACAAGGAGGGTTTTGGCCACAACCAGGAGGTCCTTGGCCATATCAGGGAGGGCCTTGGATGTATCCAGGAGGGTCCAGTAGCATGGTGCAAGCCGGATGCACCTATGAGAGCTTCCTGGCGCATAGGACTCCACACTTCACTGGAAATGAGGATCCACTTCTGGCTGGAAAATGGATCAAAGATTTGGAGAAAACCTTTGAGGTGTGTGGATGCACTGAGGCACAACAAGTACTCTACGCCAGCTATCTCTTGCAAGGTACCGCTTCTGATTGTTGGGATACCAAGAGGGTGATGCTGGAATCTGAACTGGGATCTTTCGCTGCGGTGACCTGGTAGCGTTTCAAGAAGGAGTTCAATGACCGCTTCTTTCCCACATCGGTAAGGAAGCAAAAGGCAAGAGAGTTCTCAAATCTGGTCCAAGGGGGCGCGACAGTGGAACAATACGCCCGGAGGTTCATAGAACTTGAGCGATTTGCTCCTCACCTTGTCGCCACTGAGGAGATGCGAGCAGATCATTTTCAGGAGGGGCTGCGCCCTGATATACGCTGTATGGTGGTCAGCCATCGGATATCCACTTTTCAGGAATTAGTGGATGTGGCCACCCTTGTGGAGCGGGAAAATAATCTGAGTGTGGGCTCCCCTCCAGGGCATAAGAGGCGGAGTTTTTCTGGTGAAGGAAGCAGCTCGGGTTCGCCCCAGATGTTTGTTCAGCGGACCGGAACTCGACCTCAAACGTCCTCAGGTGTTCGTATGGGAGGACGGGTGCCTATTTGTGGAGCTTGTAATAGAGCTCATGAGGGCGAGTGTCGGATGAGTAGCGGACCCCAGTGTTATCGGTGCGGCCAAATGGGACATATCGCTCGGGATTGCTCCGTCAGAGTTCAAGGAAGCCGTGGAGGTAGACACGGTGGAAGAACCAACCCGAGACAAGCAGTGCAAGCCTGGGTTTGTGCTGTCACACCCGGAGAGGTGGATGATGAGGCACCAGCGACCCATGATGCTGGAGTAAATACAGGTATGGTTTAATTTAATTTAATTTTAAGTTGGATTTAATTTTTTGGTGTATGTGGTTTATTCTTTGCTTTTTGGAAAACATGGGTTGATGTGTTTGGTTCAGGAAGAGTCCGTTTGTATGAGTTTTATGCTTGTACTTTGTTTGATTCCGGTGCTTCACAGTCGTTTGTATCTTCCACGTTTGCTCGGGTGTGTAATTTGGTCACGGAACCATTGCCGAAGTCTATGGTTGTGGCTCTACCCGATGGTGAGATGGTGTGGTGTTCCAAGGTTGCTTTGGGATGCCCGTTAAATTTTGAGGGAAGGTTCTTGGATGCTGATTTGGTGGTGTTCAAGCTGTTGGGCTTTGATATCATCCTCGGGATGGATTGGCTATACCGATATTCTGCGAGTATTAATTGCAGAAGTCGGATAATTAGCTTTCAGCTTCCAGATGGTGATTGTCTAGAATTTGCGGGGAGTAGATTAAAAGAAAAGCCGGTGATTATATCGGCGATTCAGGCAAGAAGAGAGATTGCATGGGGAGCGGATGCATTCTTGGTTCAGATGGTGTCCACGCCGTCTGAGAAGAAGTTGTGGAAGAATTCCCCGATGTGTTTGTGGATGACTTGCCCAGACTACCCCCTGTGCGGGAGATGGAGTTTGTTATCGACTTGGAACTTGGAGCGGCTCCTGTGCATAAAGCTCCTTATCGCATGGCACCGGCTGAATTGAAAGAGTTGAAGACTCAGTTGCAAGAACTGGTAGAGAAGGGATTTATTCAGCCTAGCACGTCGCCGTGGGGTGCACCAGTTTTATTTGTTAAAAAGAAAGATGGAACCCTCCGTATGTGCATTGATTATCGGGAATTGAACAAGGTGACCATCAAAAATAAATATCCTCTCCCGCGGATAGATCATTTATTTGATCAGCTTCAAGGAGCAGCCGTGTTCTCTAAGATTGATCTGAGGTCGGGATACTACCAGCTGAGAATCAGAGACCAGGATGTGCCTAAAACTGCTTTCAGGTCAAGGTATGGGCATTATGAATTTAAGGTGATGCCGCTTGGGTTAGCTAATGCCCCTGCAGCTTTCATGGATTTGATGAATCGAGTGTTTTGACCTTATCTGGATTCCTTTGTGGTAGTATTTATTGATGATATACTGATTTATTCCCGAGATGTTGAAGAGCATGTGTATCATCTTAGTCTGGTACTTGAGAGATTGAGAGAACACCAGCTATACGCCAAGCTCAGCAAGTGTGAATTCTGGTTGGAAGAAGTTAAATTTCTTGGGCACGTAATTTCCAGGGCGGAGTGGCTGTTGATCCTAGTAAGGTAGAAGCCATTTTGTCATGGCAGCGCCCGACTACAGTGCGCGAGGTCAGGAGTTTCTTGGGGCTCGCCGGATACTACCGAAGATTTGTAGAGGGTTTTGCTCGCCTATCCGGACCTCTCACAGCTTTGACTCGGAAGAATACAGAATTTGTTTGGTCAGAGAAATGTGAGAGAAGCTTCCAGGAATTAAAGAACAGGTTGACGACGGCACCAGTGTTAGTGCTCCTAGAACCGCATAAGCCATTCGTAGTCTTCAGTGATGCGTCTAAGTTTGGTTTGGGTTGTGTCCTTATGCAGGAAGGACGGGTTGTAGCCTATGCATCTCGTCAGCTAAAGGACCATGAGAAGAATTATCTAACGCACGATCTAGAATTGGCTGCGATTGTTTTTGCCCTCAAAATCTGGCGGCACTTCTTGTATGGGGAAGCTTGCGAGGTTTTTACCGATCACAAGAGTTTGAAGCATTTGTTTTCCCAGAAAAATCTGAATATGAGGCAGAGGCGATGGCTGGAGCTAATCAGTGACTATCAGTGTGAGATCAAGTACCATCCGGGGAAGGCTAATATAGTTGCTGATGCTTTGAGCTGGAAGTCACACTTGGAAGATGAAGCCGAGCCGTCAGAATTGGATTCGTTACTTTGTGGGATGAGAAGGCTCCTTATAGAGAGTTCGCAGCAAGTGGAGATTTTGTCTTCAGTTCTTGATATTCGGGTAACTGATTTTGAAGAGTTGAAAACTCTCCAAAGAAAGGATCCGCAGCTGCTGAACATCAGGAAAAGAGTCAGAAAATCTCGAGGGCCGTTGCATTATAGCATGGATAACGATGGGATACTTCGGTTCCGAGATCGCAGAGTGGTCCCAAAGGACTCTGAATTCAAAGAGCGGATCATGGCGGAAGCTCATGCGGCCCCTTATTCAGTTCATCCCGGCAGTACAAAGATGTATCGGGACTTGAAGAAAAATTACTGGTGGGATGGAATGAAGAAGGACATTGCCTTATATGTTGAGAAATGCCACACATGCCGTCAGGTAAAGGCCGAGCATCAGAGACCTGCAGGTATGCTCCAACCCCTCCCTATTCCTGAGTGGAAGTGGGATGACATCACGATGGACTTCGTAGTGGGTTTGCCGAGAACGCCTAGTGGGAAGAATTCTGTTTGGGTGATTGTGGACCGGTTAACGAAGAGTGCTCATTTTCTGCTTGTTAATAACACCGACTCTTTGGGTAAGTTGACTCGTTTGTATGTCAAAGAGGTAGTGCGGCTACACGGCATACCAAAGAGTATAGTGTCGGATCGAGACCCAAGGTTTACGTCGCATTTCTGGAAGAGTTTGCAGGCAGCTTTGGGTACCAAGTTGAAGTTCAGTACTGCTTATCACCCGCAGACAGACGGCCAGTCAGAGCGCAACATTCAGACCCTGGAAGACATGATGCGAGCATGTGTCATGGAATTCCAAGGAAGTTGGGAAAACCATTTGCCGCTCATCGATTTTGCATACAATAACAGCTTCCATGCAACCATTCAGATGGCTCCCTATGAAGCTCTTTATGGGAGAAAGTGCAGATCGCCCTTATGTTGGGATGAAGTTGGGGAGAGTAGGATAATTGGACCCGAAATAATTCAAGAGATGCAAAGCCAAGTCCGGATCATCAGAGATAAAATGGCGACAGCTCAAAGTCACCAGAAGAGTTACGCTGATACCAGGAGGAGAGAGTTGTCGTTTGAAGTTGGTGATTGGGTTTACCTTAAAGTCTCTCCCATGAGAGGTGTTAAGCGTTTTGGTAAGAAGAGGAAGCTGGATCCGAGGTACGTCGGCCCTTTTCAGATTCTGGAGAGAGTAGGGTCCGTCGCCTATAGAGTTGCTTTGCCAGATTATTTTGGGAATGTTCATGATGTCTTCCACGTATCATCCCTGAAGAAGATCTTTGGACAGCAAGAACCACGCTTCGTCGACCCAGCGGGTATTCAGTTGCAACCGGATCTCACTTATGAGGTTGTTCCGTCGCAGATCTTGGATTGGAAGGAGCAACAGTTGAGGTCCAAGACGATACCTTTGGTTAAAGTGGCTTGGGGAGACCCGTTAGCTCAAGACTTCTCTTAGGAGCGAGCAGCGGACATGAGGGAGCAGTACCTGTACTTGTTCAAATAGAGAAGGTATGTATCTTAATCATGATCACAGTTGGTTTATGGGCTTTCTTGTGGCTTGCTTTAAGTTGGTGGTTGATCTGCAAATTTCGAGGACGAAATTTGTTTTAAGGAGGGGAGGATGTGATGACCCGTTTTTGAGTGTATTTTCGCTGAAATAGTTGTCTTTATTTTAATTAATATTTTAGTTATTTATTTTAATTTATTTGCATTTTAAAATTTTTTTTAATTTAATTGATGTTGTGTTTTATTTCTTTTAGTTGTTTTGTAGTTTTTAATATCTTCTCGGCGGTTTAGTGTTGTTTTTCCCGGACTGAGGATTAGACCTTGTCTTTTCCCTACATCTCTTTTCCTTTTTCCTTTTCTTTTTCCTTTTTCTCTTTTTTCCTTCTTTCTTTTTCCTTTCTTTTTCTTTTTTTTCTTTTTCCCTCTCTCTCTCCCCCCGTCGACCCCCCCGGTCTCTCTCTCTCTTCTCTCTCCCTCACGCTGGAACCTTCAGCCGTTCGAACCGCCGCCGTCCGGCCACAGTGTGGCTCACCGCCGACACCGTTCGGTTCCCCTCCCTCCGGCGCACCTTCCCACCAATTTCCACCCCCAACCGGCCGGCCGTTTGGCCGGAAAAGCCCTTTGAAGCCCGCACGGTCTTGGCTCCGATCCGCCGCCGTCGCTCCACCTCCGGTCACCATTTCGTCACCACTTCATCACCGGTCCCTTGCCGTCCTAACCCACCTATTTCCGGCCACCAACGACCACCGGAACAGCTCCCACGAGCTAGCTTTCCTTTTTGGGAAATCCGGCCTCTTTCCGGCGATTTGGCCGCCACCCATGGCCAACCACCACTTCCAATAGCTTCACAACCATCCCTAGACCATTCCCTATCAATCCCAAGCTCTAGTTTGTCCCCGTTCAAAAGTGGGTTTTTCACAACCCACGGCCACAGTGAATTTTCACTGTGACGTTGCTTTTTCGCCGCCGTTTGCAACGCCGCGTGTTTTCTAAAATTGCCATATAGCACTGTAAGTATTTTCCAAACCCTATTTTCAGATTTAAATGTGTATTGCTCTTTCAATTAATTAATCTGCTGGTTGGTTGATTCCGGACTGAGTCCGAGGAGTTCGGGGGTCGGATGGATGGAGGACGGAGTTGCCTGTTTATTTGTTTTATGTTGTTGGATTATTTTATTATGCATTGTTATGGCATTGCATGGTGCATGCACGTGTGTTTTTGTTTAAGTGTGAAAAGCCTGTTTATTGGCGTAAGTGGTCTTACGGGTGCGTGTGTATCACGACCCCAAGCCGAGATGGGGTATTATCCCGGTGGAGCTCCTCTGGTCATTCGGGAGCGGAATAAACTGAGTGATGTTCCCTGAGTTGTCGCTAGACGACGGGAGCGGGGGCTAGGGGTTGCTTGGCTACGAACGCGCCGGGCGCAGAACCGGGCATCGCTCTACGCACCGACTCCGTGGCCCTTCGCTGGTGAGGGCTAGAGGATGCTTGGCTACGAATGCGCGGGGCGCGGAACTGGGCATCGCTCGTTAGGTGTCACATGCGTGGTGGTACTCTGCGGTGTGACACTGGAGCCAGGGTGTGCGGATGACCCCTAGGGGAGGTCATGGTGCATACGGTTAATATGGATTCTGGTTTGAGTCGGACAAAGGCCAAATGTGACTTTTGGCGTGTTTTTCGGAAAGGATGTGTTTTTGGGCCAAATGGGTTTTTGGCGTGTGTGGAAAATTATGTTTTTGGGTTTTGTGCATCGGGCATGCTTCATGCATTATTGTTTGAGTTCTATGTGTTTTTATCTGGTAGTGTTTGGGTTTTACTTACCTGCGGTACCATTTTGGTTCCGTAGCTTTTGGTGCAGAGTTGGAGGACGAAGAGGAGGAGGCTGAGCCCGAGGATGCGGCTCCGCCGGGTTGCTGATGCTATGCTTTATATTTGGTTTAAAACCGTATTTGTGTTTTTGTAATATTTTATTTATGTATGTTTTAAACAGCTTGTATTACGTTAAGAAAAATTCCGGTACTTAGTTATGACTTTCGTTATCCGTTGCGTGTTTTTTTGTGCACATCTGTTGCCTTTGCACACACTTGGCACCCGTCGATAGGATGGTGACCCGGGTTGTCACCATCCGGACGTCTCGATTTCCCCGTGTTCGGGCGTGGGGATTTGGGGTCGTCACACTCTAGGTAAAATCACATGTCCCGTAAGTGCAGTACCAGAAAATTTTAAAAGTTGTAATTTGAAATTATTTTATTTGAAGTATGTTATTTTAATTGTTTTATTTATTTTATTCTATGTTATTTTATTTTATTGGTTTTATTCTATTTTATTTTATGAGTTTGTTGTATTTTAATATATTTTGCTATATTATATTTTAATTTGTTTTGAGTTGAAAGTGGGGTTAAGGGTTACTTTATGGCATGAAGGATAGTACGACCTAGAATGCCAGTGATAGGTATGAATATTAAGTATAGTAGGCCTGAACTCCTAGCGAATTTTTTTGCTTTTTAATGTCGAGGCTTGAAGGGAACGTCATGGTATAAGTGATCTCTTTGGGTAGGAACTCAAGTCGCAATTGAGGAGGGGATAAGATACATGAGGTCTTATATCCCATTGAATTTATGAAATAGTCTATAGAGTAGGAGATTGTAAGTTCAATGAACTTTGAGTATAGTTTTTATGAAACAAATTTATGGGATTTAAGGTAGTAGGTTCAACAAGCATTTGAGGGATTAATTAAGTTAGTAGTTTTAGAATTCGCAGAACTCGCCATTCCCATGGGATTTATGGGATACTTGAGGTCTTCTTGTGCTGCTTATCATTCCAATTATGGATTGTGTACCTACTTGTCAATTAAATACAAATCAACCATTTTCCTCGGGACATATTTGACCCAACACTTTGTTCAAATTTCATTCTTAGGAGGGGCATGCAATGAAAACAAAATGAGTTGAATAGTCAAAAACATTACTTCATAATGTAAACATATACTGACATTGGTTTTCATTCATGCATCTTTCACTCATCTACTTATTACAAAAAAATGTTTCTTCCTTTCAAAACATTACAAGGTGAGATTTTTCTTTAAAAGGTTTTCCTTCCTCATAAAAATATTTCCCATCCCTTGTACATTTCTTCATTAAGATAAACCATTTCATAACATCCAATTGACTGTTATCACTTTCTATTAGCCGGTACACATTGTTAAGGCCTTTGTGTTGAGGTTAGCGTTTTTTTCGACCTGGATTTCTCCCATGCTCACACGTTGGGAATCCCTTTTAGTTAGGGGCAACACTAGGTGCACTTCAAATACTACTTTCTTGGTATTGTAATTTTTCCAGTCCATTGGAACCAGCATTCATTCAGTCATGGCTGTTATGTAGTTTCATACATTAAAATATTCATTCATTTCTTTTCCTTTCATTAATTCCTTTCCTTTTCATTTATTCCTTTTAGTCATTTCTTTTTCATTCTTTCCAGTTATCAATCTATTTCATTTTATAAAACATCATTACATAACATAAAACGTAAAAAATCATCATTTCATTTCATGGATCATAAAGGCAATAATTACTACATATAACATCCATTTCATCATGCATACATTTATCATAGAGATTCATAAAGAGGGGCTAGCAAGGAAAGGTCATTACATACATATACTTCAAAGCATTAATACCTTAACATAATTTCATAAAACCTTATTTCGTTTCATAGAAAAAATTTCATTTTCTTGCATTGCATAGAAAGACATTTTTTTCATGAAACCATTTCATTTCATTTCATTTTCATATCATTTAGAAAACTCTAGAAGAGTATTAACATAATACTTACCTGGACTCCATGCTATTTTTATTTTATGTAGTCGATTCACGTGTGCATTAGATGGCAACTTACATACATTCATAACTCGTCATTTTCTTTTCATTTATATTTACAACTTAAACTTAAAACTTGCATAATAAAATACTTTAACTCTTAGTGCCTTCCTTTCCACATGGTCTTAACATTCAATTGATTCTTTACTTAAACCTCATTCACTTAGGCTAGCTCAATTATGCAATCCATTCTCCATAATTCCTTTACCACCATTTTCTTAATTTCAAAGGCATAGCTTGTGACCCATTGACGTCTCATTTCCAACTTCTTTCATCTAACTTCGTGGCATTGGCCTTACGCTTCAAGGTGAATCTCCATAGTTCATTTTAAAGGTAAAGAAAAATACTGCCACATGCCACAGATGCACCAATCCCCCCTAATAGAACCTCTCTCACATCTAGACCACTGCCAAACACTAGGGAAACGACCCCCAAAAGAACCACTCATGACCATTGTTTATCCACCCAATAATAGAGAAAGCAATTCATCGTCCTCCATCGTGAACCACCTTAAACCACCCAAACACACTGCTGCTCCCCTCTTAGTTGTAAATCATCTTGCCTCACCATCCCTTATGCATGAACCACTCCAACCCAACTAAATCAAGAGAGCCCATCACCCCCTATTGTGCACGAACCAAATGGAGGACCACATACAGTGCCAAGTTGTCGTTGTTCTCCACTTCCTGTTACACCACAAATGCACCGAACCACCCACACATAGTTCAGCAACCACCCAGCAACGTGGGCCTTTCCTCCGCAACACTTATCGTAGTGCCCATATGGCCAGAACTGAAGGAAACAATGATTGCAGCCCTCCATGTGCGTGCACCACTGCTCCTCCTTTTCTACTCTTCTCAATCTTTAGCTTCCATAGACAACAATGTGAGCCATCTCACGCCCACCCATAGTCACAACTAGCCCTTTTCTTATGC
This sequence comes from Carya illinoinensis, assembly GCF_018687715.1. Lineage (NCBI taxonomy): Eukaryota > Viridiplantae > Streptophyta > Magnoliopsida > Fagales > Juglandaceae > Carya > Carya illinoinensis. Next base: position 18,637,290 of record NC_056761.1, read on the forward strand.
AATTTCCAATTACAATCAATAAAATGTACGGTAATGTACATAAAATATATCTTGGTTACATAGGTTATATTTAACACTCCAAATTTGTTTTTCTATATAGAGATATCATATTTTATGAACATCTCTTCTCATATAAAAATAGAAACAATCTTTATTTAGATCCTAAATTAGTCTCCTTAGATTCTTTTGTAATACCCATCCCTCCTTCTCA